>NC_064614.1:492599865-492902895 GCF_023898315.1 Schistocerca nitens | reverse complement strand
ATTTCATGTTTTCCTCCAGAGCAGCACCAACAATATTTCTCGCTTCAATACCTTTCTTGTATCTATGCGTGTTGATGTCTTAACGCCCTTCTAGCGTTTCTAAGGCGCTGCATTTTAAAATCCATCACTACTGGGTTGTTTTGACGGATTTCACATATTTGTTAGCTCTTGTTTCATCAGAATAAAGTCAGTCTGAATTCCGTCGGTTTTCTCTGCATTGATAACGTCCATGTGCATAGCTTCCGAGGATGGATTTCGAAAATGTATTAGAAACAAAAACTTTATGTTCCATACAAAACTGCACCAATCTGTCTCCACTTATGTTTCGTTTAGCAACGCCATAGCTCCCTGCAGTATTAGTTCTGTACCAGGGCCAATTTTTAGGGTGAGATCACTCACGACCAATGTAGTCTCTCCCTGTTTTTGTGTGTTTCATTGCTTCATCCAAGGTGTCATAGAAAGATTTTCTCTCTTCCTCATCTTTATATGCTGTTGGTACATGGACCTGAGTGATGATCAAAAATCGATGTGATGTTTGCAGCCTCAATAACATTACTCGATCACCAAGAGGAACGAAATCGAAAAACATTTTGCTATTATTGAGACACAAGTATGGCAGCTCCACTTATGGTCAGTATCAGTTCCCCAGGCCGGCCGAAGTGGCCGTGCGGTTAAAGGCGCTGCAGTCTGGAACCGCAAGACCGCTACGGTCGCAGGTTCGAATCCTGCCTCGGGCATGGATGTTTGTGATGTCCTTAGGTTAGTTAGGTTTAACTAGTTCTAAGTTCTAGGGGACTAATGACCTCAGCAGTTGAGTCCCATAGTGCTCAGAGCCATTTGAACCATTTTTTCAGTTCCCCAGAGAAGTACAGGGATCCTTCGTTCATACTGTGGATCGCAGATCCAGGCCATCTTATATCGCTTGGATCGAGGATCCTCACTTTCGATCTGCATCTCTCTACTTGCACCTCTGCAAGCTTCTAGGTCATATTTAAACTACAAACATTCCATGTGGCAATGTAAACTTTGTTCTCATATGCTTTCAAATGGTTCAAATGGCTCTGAGCACTATGGGACTTAACATCTGAGGTCATCAGTCCCCTAGAACTTAGAACTACTTAAACCTAACTAACCTAAGGACATCACACACATCCATGCTCGAGGCAGGATTCGAACCTGCGACCGTAGCGGTCGCGCGGTTCCAGACTGAAGCGCCTAGAACCGCTCGGCCACACTGGCCGACCATATGCTTTCATCTTTCCAGAAATGAGAACTGCCGGTCTTTCTAGTCACAGCGGCGTTCAAGGCGATTCCCCGCCCTATCCTACGGAGATCCAAATGGGGTATAAAAACTCCGGATAATTTTACATTGAACTGAGCCATGCCAAGTGAACTCTGTGGTGAGGGCCTCCCGGCTGGTAGACACAATCGCCGGGTGGAAGTCTTTTGAGGTGACGCCGCCTCGGCGACTTGCGCATCGATGAGGATGAAATGATGATTAAGACGACACAAACACCCACTCCCTGAGCGGAGAAAATCTCGAACCCAGCCGGGAATTGAACCCGGGCCCCTGGAATGACAAGCCGGCGTTCTGTCCACTCAGCAACGATGGCGGACAGGATATCTTATAATCAAGGAAGATGTTCAGTCAGACAGGGTTTGTGTCAGATTTACTCCTTCAGGGAAGGTGGCTTCACCATGCCTCTAGAGACTCTATAATGTGTTGTGGGACGCACTTTGCCTGACTCCTCTGTCAAGACCACTCCGGTTTAGGTGACCTGCCGGTAGCTAGACTACTATCGGCACAGCCCTTGACTTCGTCGGAGTACACAAGCCCTTTCGCCCGGCATTGAGGGTGCCTTCGATAAGGCGGTGTCCCCTAGGAGGGAGATTTTGCATTATGTTCACATAATGACATAAATGGTATTAAAATACGTATTTTTGACTTGTGATAGAAAGAACTAACTATAACATACACTACTGGCCATTAAAATTGCGACACCAAGAAGAAGTGCAGATGATAAACGGGTATTCATTGGACAAATATATTATATTAGAACTGACATGTGATTAAATTATCACGCAATTTGAGTGCATAGATCCTGAGAAATCAGTACCCAGAAAAACTACCTCTGGCCGTAATAACGGCCTTGATACGCCTGGGCATTGAGTCAAACAGAGCGTGTACAGGTACAGCTGCCCATGCAGCTTCAACACGATACCACAGTTCATCAGAGTAGTGACTGGCGTACTGTGACGAGCCAGTTGCTCGGCCACCTTTGACCAGACGTTTTCAGTTGGTGAGAGATCTGGAAAATGTGCTAGCCAGGGCAGCAATCGAACATTTTCTGTATCCAGAAAGGCCCGTACAGGACGTGCAACATGCGGTCGTGCATTATCCTGCTGAAATGTAGGGTTTCGCACGGTTCGAATGAAGGGTAGAGCCACGGGTCGTAACACATCTGAAATGTAACGTCCACTGTTCAAAGTGCCGTCAATGCGAACAAGAGGTGACCGAGACGTGTAACCAATGGCACCCCATACCATCACGCAGGGTGATACGCCAGTATGACGATGACGAATGTACACGCTTCCAATGTGCGTTCATCGCGACGTCGCCAAACAGGGATGCGACCATCATGATGCTGTAAACAGAACCTGGATTCATCCGAAAAAATGACGTTCTGCCATTCGTGCACCCAGGTTCGTCGTTGAGTACACCATCGCAGGCGCTCCTGTCTGTGATGCAGCGTCAAGGGTAACCACAGCCATGGTCTCCGAGCTAACAGTCCATGCTGCTGCAAACGTCGTCGAACTGTTCGTGCAGATGGTTGTTGTCTTGCAAACGTCCCCATCTGTTGACTCAGGGATCGAGACGTGGCTGCACGATTTGTTACAGCCATGCGGATAAGATGCCTATCATCTCAACTGCCTCTAGTGATACGAGGCCGTTGGGATCCTGCACGGCGTTCCGTATTACCCTCCTGAACCCACCGATTCCATATTCTTCTAACATTCACTGGATCTCGACCAATGCGAGCAGCAATGCCGCGATACGATAAACCGCAATCGCGATAGGCTACAATCCGACCTTTATCAAACTCGGAAACGTGATGGTACGCATTTCTCCTCCTTTCACGAGGCATCACAACAACATTTCACCAGGCAACGCCGGTCAACTGCTGTTTGTGTATGAGAAATAGGTTGGAAACTTTCCTCATGTCAGCACGTTGTAGGCGTCGCCACCGCCCCCAGCCTTGTGTGAATGCTCTAAAAAATTAATAATTTGCATATCACAGCATCTTCTACCTATCGGTTAAATTTCACGTCTTTAGCATGTCATCTTCGTGTTGTAGCAATTTTAATGGCTAGTAGTGTACATTTGTAAAGCAGTAGTAGCTATGGTTGGTACAGTATCTGATCAAAAGTGTCAGTGTACCCCTATGTAAAGTGAGAGTGACCAGTAGATGTCAAAAGAAGCGGACCAGTCAGTATAAAATAGATGCAGAGTATTGTCTTGTCAGTAGAGAAGCAGTAGCAGCAGAATAGTTCGCTTAGGACAGCTCAGTGACTTCGAATGTGGACTAGTCACTGGATATCACTTAAGTAACATATCCATCAGATACGTTTCAAGCTTCTAAAGCTGCCTAAGTCGCCTGCTGGTGATGTGACACTGAAGTGGAAACGCGAAGGAATACAGGGTGAGTCACTAACTATTGCCACCAAGAATAACTCCGAAAGTACGATAGGAGCTGAAAAGTTTGTGGGACAAATGTTGCATGGGACAACGGGGACCATAATACGACGTTATTTTTTTGTTGATAGTTGGGGTTGCGTCAGAGATATGAAGGTCAACTTTGTTTTTTAAATGGGATGCTATAGTTTGGTACTTATTTTCTGCTAGCAGCTGTCGAGACGAATCCTATGATGTGTAACAGTAAGGTCTTGAGTCAACGAATGTCACAAAGGTGGCATGAACGTCCATTTACAGAAGGTGTTCGAAGTGATGACCATTGGTATCAATGCAGTGCTGCAATCTTGTTATCATAGACTGAGTGGTATTCCTTATCACATCGGCACTTATCGAAGCACGTGCTCTGACAATTCTCTCTCGCATACATTCAGGTGTAGTTGGAACGTCGTTATAAACAATGTCTTTTAGGAATCCCCACAGGAAAAAATCCAGAGGCGTCAAGTCTGGCGAACGAGCAGGCCACGGCACATCTCCTCAGCGTCCAATCCAAGGATTTGGGAATTGTCTCTGCAACTCATTTTTAGCCGTTAGTGAAAAATGTGCCGGACACCCATCGTGTTGATAACATATTCTGTTCCTTGTTCCTTGTTCCAATAACAGACCTAATGTTTCTTGCAGGAATGTGGTGTACTTCCTACCATTAAGATTTCCTTCGATGAAATAGGGGCCTATAATTCTGTCCTCCAGAATCTCATACCATACATTCAACGACCACGGTTTTTGGTGTGCAAACTTGCCACAGCCAACACGGATTTTCAGTTGCCCAATAATCCATGTTATGCAAAATTAACATTTCCATGGTTCATGAATGTAGCCTCATCAGTAAATAAAATGAAATTAATAAATGTGTCATCCCTCTGAATCTGAAGTTGAGTCCATCAGCAGAATTCAAAGCGACGCATACAATCTGTACCAGTTAATTCTTGGTGGAGACTGATATGGTAAGGATGATATTTATGACGATGCAGAACACGAAGAACATACTGTGGCTCATGTTTCCGATGCGTTAAAGATCCAGCTGCTCTCAATTTATTATATACATACTTAAATGTACGACGTGTAGGGGCCGGCCGAGGTGGCCGAGCGGTTCTAGGCGCTACAGTCTGGAACTGCGCGACCGCTACAGTCGCAGGTTCGAATCCTGCCTCAGGCATGGATGTGTGTGATGTCTTTAGGTTAGTTAGGTTTAAGTAGTTCTAAGTTCTAGGGGACTGATGACCTCAGAAGTTAAGTCCCATAGTGCTCAGAGCCATTTGAAGCATTTGACGTGTAGGGTGAGTACGTTGAGGATATCTTTCAGAGTGTAAGTCTCAAGCTCTCACTGAATTTCGTTGGCATTGTCCGTAAATGAGAAGCATATCGACTTGTTCTTCGAAGTAATACATCATCCACATTCGCTTGATTCGACGATACTAGTCTTACCGCTCCTATTAGTGTTGTATTGCGAAACTGTCGAATGATGTCAACGGCACATTAGATGGATACGCCGTATTCTGCGAATATTTACTATATGCACGATATACGAGAGAGAATTGTCGGAGCATGTGCTTCGATAAGTGCCGAAGTGTTAAAGAATACCATTCAATCATTGATAAGAAGATTGCAGGACTGCACTGATACCAACAGTCATCACTTCGAACACCTTCTGTAAATGGACGTTTATGCCTCCTTTTCGACCTTCGCTGACCTTCAAAGACCTTACTGTTACACTCTATCAGAAAATAAGTACCAAACCATAGCATCAAATTTAAAAAAACAAAGTTGACCTTATCTCTGAAGCGACCCCACCTAGAAACAAAAAACAAGCGTCACATTATGGCCCCCGTTGTCTCACGCAACATTTGTTCCATAAACTTTTCAGATACAATCATACTTTTGGAGTTATTATAGGTGACAATAGTTAGTAACTCACCCTGTGTACTAACGGACAGGGACAGTCGAGCATTGCGGAGTATAGTATATAAAATCCCAACAAATCCACGGAAAGAATCACTTGTAAGTTCCAAAGTGCTACCAGCAGTCCAGCTGGCATAACGACGGTGCACAAGGAGTTAAAAAGAATGGTGTAATGACGGACACGGACGGTCGAGCATCACAGAGTGAGGTTTAAAAACTCACATGAAATCAGTGGAAGAAATAACTCGGACTTCCAAAGGCCTTTGGATGATTCCAGTTAGCACCATGACTGTGGGAATAAGGAGTTAAAAAGAATGGTGTACAACTGTCAGGCAGCACCCCACAAGTCACACATATTTCTAGCCAATACCAACCGACGCTTGAGGTCACGTAAAGAGTGATGTCACTGATTAGAGGATGACTGGAAGCCAGTGATATGGGATGATAAATCACGTTGTACCCTGTGGATATCCGGTGGAAAGTTTTGTGGTTTGACGAATGCCTGGAGAAAGTTACCTGCCATCACGTGTGGTACCAACAGTGAAGTACGGGGAATGGGAGTATCTTTTGTGGTTAGGGTGCAAACCCCTCGTTGTACTTAGGAAAACATTAAACACCGAAGAATGTGAACACATTTTACAGCATTATGTACAACGTACAAAAGAGGAACAGTTAGGACACGATGATCAGCATCACAGTACAACCAGTCTGTGAGGCAATGGTTTGTGGACAATAACATGAATAGACTGGCTTGTCCTGAGTCCCAGCCTGAACGCAATGGAACGCCATTAGGATGAGTTAGAACGTGACTTCGATCCAGACCCCAGAGTCCAACATCACTATCTTCTCTGGTTTCGGTTCTTGAGGAAGGTGTAATTATGCAGTACTATGGCTGAGTTGGAAAGTGTTTTGTAACCAATCTTCTTTGTAATCCTCCACCAGTTCTACTTACGGTTGGTCCTTTATGTTCATTTGATGTCCCCACAATCTGGTTTACCCAGATACCTGTATGAGATGACTGATTCCAACTGTGACTCATTTATATTGTACTCAAAGGACATTACGTTTCTGTGTTTTGTGAAGCGCACAGATTTTCATTTTTGAACACGTAAAGCAGATTGTCAGTCTTTGCACCACTTTGAACTCTTCTCAAGAACTGAGAACATATCTGTGCAGCTTTTTTCTTTACATTGACGTAAGTACGAGCTGATTTACTGCGAAATGGCACAGTGCTTGAGACAATGAACTCGTAAAATTTCACTCTGGCCATGAGCATACAGTTTTATATTTTCTACAGTTTCTCTAAATCACTACGACGATTTCTGAGGAGCTTTCTTGAACAAGGCTATGACTGTTCTGATCTATAGCATCATTTCTGATAGCCTGTATTCCGATGGAATGATAATCCTCAGTCTTCCTTTTTCAATCTGTTAATCGTCGTATGTAATAGAGATCGTTAAACGTTTACGGTATTAGAATCTTGACATCACGTAAGTCGAACTTATTCCATCAGAAAAACGTAGAGAGCTACATTTCTTAATGGCAGAAATAGCTTTTTCTGGGAAGTATTTCGTGTAAGAGCTGTTAAGCAGCATTAATTAAGATTAGAAACTGAATCATGCAGTACAGAACTGCCACCTATTTTGTATTTTGACAAACAATTTCGGTCACACTTTGACCATATTCGCGCCATCTCCGACAAAGGAGAACAACCATACACCAGGTTTGTACATAACTAAAATTGCGTTTCTCGATCATATTTGAACGACACGTAAACCTACCTGCATGATCACTTGATATTTCAATGATTTTTTTAAAATATAAATTTCCGCATGCGTTCAAAATGCAATAGATTGTATAACGTACACTTATACTGAACACACCACATCAAAGTAATGAGGTAATTAATGTCATACAACTATATTGTTGAAACTTCCTGGCAGATTAAAACTGTGTGCCGAACCTGTGAGCTTTGTCTGTCGCGGGCAACTGCTCTACCTGCTCTGCTATCCAAGCACGAGTCACGAACCGCCCTCATAGCTTTACTTCCGCAAGTACCTCGTCTCCTACGTTCCAGACTTCACGGAATTTCTACATGATTTGCGGGACCAGCACTCCTGGAAGAAAGGATATTACGGCGACATGGCTTAGCAGTCTGGGGGTTTGCTCCCACAATGAATTCCTTCTGGAACTATATCTTTATTTCAGTATGTAACCGTTATACATTTAATATTACGAACTATGTACTCGTATGACATACGTACTTCCCATCCTATGGAATTCCTATTATGTTGTGCTAATGTGCGTTGATGTCTGCATCTACGTCTTCATGGTTACTCTGCAATTTACAGTTAAGTGCCTGGCAGAGGGTTCCTCCAACCATTTTCATACTACTCCTCTACCATTCCACTCTCGAATGGCGCGTGCAAAAAAGGAAAATCTAAATCTTTCCGTTCGAGCTCTGATTTCTCTTATTTTATTATGATGATCATTTCTCCCTACGTAGGTGGGGACAACAAAATATTTTCGCATTAGGAAGAGAAAGATGGTGATTGAAATTTCGTAAATAGGTGTCGCCGCAAAGAAAACCGCCTTTGTTTCAGTGACTGCCACCCCAACTCGCGTATCATATCAGTAAGACTTTCACCCTTATTGCGCGATAACACGACACGAGCTGCCCTTCTTTGCACTTTTTCGATGTCCTCCGTCAATTCTACTTGGTAAGGATCCCATACCGCGCAGCAATATTCCAGCATGTGCCCACATGAAAGTGTCGTAATGCCGAGAATGGGCCAGTAGCAGAACAATAAGTAATTCAGTCTTTTTGTAGCAAATCTTATCATTTAAACATTTCTGTACGACTCTGACACCTAACATCAAGAAACTGCTAAAACTGCATTTCCACCATCCAAGTGAACAAGCAATGCTGTTTTAAAAAAAGGTCGGATTTCCCGTAATTATTGACTTTTAGGATGGGATAAATCGCTCCTGTTACCCTTGATGGGAATAGACAGATATTTGAGTGCATAGGCAGCCCACTCGTTGTAATCTTGCCAATTTATTTGTGATACTGTTATGGACTGCTAACACTGACAGTTGATAATAATTTCACCTGTTCATGTAATTCGTAATGCATAACTGTATTACTCATAATTTCATTTCCTTGTTTGCTTATTAAGGCAAACTTTGTAAAAATGTCAAATTGAGCAACGACAGTTTTGCCTCTGCACTGAAATCTCGTAAAACAGAGAAATAGTCTCTATGTTTACACAACACTAGAGGGCGAAATTTGGAGTTAATCTCATCACTTCGAAAACTAGAGACTTATATTGTTATGCGCCATTGTAAAAGCTGATATTCGGAATTACGAAAATACAGCGTTTTAACCAACGCAAAGGTAATATTTCTCTGAGTCTAGTCAATATATAAACTATGTAAGTTATATTTGCTCTCAAAGAAGGAGATGAGACAGTCGTTTCTGCAGAATCTCCAGAGGGGATGGCATGTCAACGTCTGCTCCGCCACGCAATGTCCGTGTCTTTGGGAGGAACTTCCAGTGCCTCTCCCTCATATATAAACCACTCCGCCGGTTTCATCCTAAATATTTACATGTTTATGTCTGCAACTATCCCTGGCGTCTTATATTTAGCTTTCGCGTCACTGAAGAGGCTTTTCGATTTCTTTTTCCAGTCTCTTGTCAGTATATCACGAGAAACAGAAAAAGAGCAACAAATTACAAAGTCGTCTGCAGCATGAAATGGGTGACTCATTACATCTTGAACTTTAACATCATAGTAGAAGGAAATCACATCGTGCAAGCAGATGCAAACCTGAGTGCGCATCCGTACGTTATGCGAGCGGTTAGCTTGACTGGACAGTGGCGCGATTGTTTTCAAATAATGTGACGAACTTCTGTCTCGGACAAGAACCGTTGTAGTGCTAACTTCCCTGTGTTAAGCACTGTGAGCCCGTACCTTCATGCTTATTGTTTGGCCTTCCGCGACTGCGTTAGCGAGAACGTGCTTTCTTCCGAAAGTGCCTCTGACAAGTAACGCTTCGTCTCGCGCGGAAACAATGGAATAGTTTAGTCTTCAATCGTCGATAGTAAACTGACTTGCCAAAGTAGCGCCGGCCGGGGTGGCCGAGCGGTTCTAGGCGCTACAGTCTGGAACCGCGCGACCGCTACGGTCGCAGGTTCGAATCCTGCCTCGGGCATGGATGTGTGTGATGTCCTTAGGTTAGTTAGGTTTAAGTAGTTCTAAGTTTTAGGGGACTGATGACCTCAGAAGTTAAGTCCCATAGTGCTCAGAGCCATTTGAACCATTTTGAACCATTTGCCAAAGTAGCGGCAGGGGTTGCGCTATTTGAAGGTGTTTTTGTGGCATGAACGTAGACACGATGTCTGAGCGGTCTGTGATAGACAGGTGTGTGTAGGCAACATGCCAGCACGTCGCCAGTTATTCGACTTCGAAAGTGGGATGTAAATCGCTGCAAGACGTGTGGCTAAAAACGTATAGCCAAGGGCTACGTACGTAACAGCACATTTTTCAGAGATGAGATCGTATAAAATGTAATCCAGTCTGCAGTGACAGCGACGTTTCTGTGGGAGAATGCCAAAACGTTCGACGACGAGATTATGTAGGGTAGACTGGAGACATTCAGAAGTGGCGATGTGAAGTTGCATGACGGCGGATGACGTTGGTGAAGTAGTGTCCATGCGTGGAAACATGTGTTTCCACTGAATCAAGACACAGGAACAGGACTTGTAAGAGTCTGTCAAGCAAATGGCGTGTGCACAACAACAATCTAAAGTACACAGCAGAAATCATCTCTCTATGGTTGCACTACCGTGCCCATAAACTTAAAAATCTCCCCAGTTGTAAACTCAATGAGCTTCTGAGAAGGAGCTTAACAGGTCTGTCAAGAAATGTATAAAGCTGAAAAGCTAGTACCTTATCAAGAGTGGAAGAATATTTCACACGAGATGAAACCTCTTCTAACTTCTTTCTGAAGGAAACTAAAGGAAGTTGAATGTAGAAGAAATATTCATGAAAAAGTGTTAACATCTATTTTCTGTTAATTTTGCATACTTGCATGAATTTTTGGGTATGTTCAAAAATGTTCAAATGTGTGTGAAATCTGATGGGACTTAACTGCTAAGGTCGTCAGTCCATAAGCTTACATACTACTTAAGCTAAATTATCCTAAGGACAAACACACACCCATGCCGGAGGGAGGACTCGAACCTCCGCCGGGATCAGCCGCACAGTCCATGACTGCAGCGCCTTAGACGGCTCGGCTAATCCCGCGCGGCGAATTTTTGGGTATAGGTAAAGTTATCTTAACTACGCAGTTTTTCTCACAGCTGCCCTCATCATACAAGATTTTCTGTATCTTATCTTACTTCGTATCACTTTTGTCCGCATATCTACTCAGCCCTGTCTCATTGCTTGTACGAAAGGATGAAAGAGTTAAGAGATCATTAGAAAAGAAATAAATAGACTATTCAATTCAAGCTGCGAGAACTTTGTCATCATTGGGTAGCTATTTTCCTTAAATTAATGTTATAATTAAGCTTTGATGTCAGTGAGAGGGCTGACGTGGCAGAGGGCGGCAAGTCTTTTTGGCACCACGTAACATAAAATACAAGTCGAATGCACGCCAGTCACGCCGGGAAAAAGTAATCCTACAAATATGTTGGCGGTTTATAGAGGAGTGATATGCAACCATTATGGCTACTGGATCGATATCTCATGCGCTGTTCCTACATAAACTGCTCAAAGGTAACTAACTCTCATAGCTGTTACAGCTTGTATGTGAAGCAAACCTCATTTGCATCGTCATAGTGCGCTACTAGTGCCACTCTTTGCGACTGGCACGAAATTTGAATTCAGATGTAGAAACACGCCTACCGACTATCCTTCATGTCGCACAATTCCTTCTTGGAGTCGCGACATTTTTTTTTTTTTTTTTTGCCTTCAGTGTATTATGAACATGGTGATGCATTTTCTGTATTTTTAAGTAAACTGTACATGTCTGGTGGGGAAACACAGGTTCTCTTTAGCACGAGCACATAGGTGCTCGGGTATTTCGAGTGGAGCTTAGGAGCAAGGATGGTCCGGAGAAGCTGAGTTGGGAGACACTTTGTGTCGAGCCGGCGGAGGATCCGGAAGTCCAGTTTGGTTCAGTGAGTCTTCAGCCGACACATCGTGGACCTGATGGTGAAGTAAAAGTGTTGAGTGTTTGTTTCTTGGTGGCAGGTGGCCCCGTGAAAACTTAAATATTCTGTCCTACTTATAAAATTTCCAAGTAAAGTGGGATTTAAACTTTGATCGCTGTCAGGAACTTTAACATATTGTGAACATTAGATGACATACAAGATTAAACTTTAATTTATTTAGGTTACTCTTTTGAAATTCATAGTGTATAGAGTACGATCATCTTCTCGTGAACTCGCGTATGTTAATACATCGATTGCTAGGTGTGGACTTTTAACTATTTATGAGCTGGCGCACAAGTTGTGTTTAGTTAACAGAGTAAAACTCTTGCTTCTTGCTTACCAGTTATGTTTAGATAGCGTTTGGGGGTTCTGCTACCATTTTAATTACGCAAATATGCAAGCTTAACTATATTTGAAAAGTGTTATTATTTTATTTCATGTCTTAATAATTTATTTCAAGACCACCATTCTTAAATACTTCTATGTTTTACAGACTGAATAAATCAATTCATTCAATTTAAACATTTTGGTGACGTCGACATCAATTATTCATTAGAATAAAACATTTTTATCAATTATTATTATTATTATTATTCACTTTTATTGCAACTTCTTTGACTTCATAATTCGCATTACATATCTATGCTTAAATACTTAGACTGCAGGATCACAGATATAACTATTTTTGCTGCTGGGCATGAAAGCAGACGAATACTGCTCTGCCCTATGGCTATATCGAGCCAAATTGCCGAAGTACCATACGTAAAGGGAAGTTATAAATAGTTTTCTCGGCCACGATTTGGATTGGATAATAATCCCTAGACAGGTCACACGGCATCCCTGTGGTTTTGATTCCTAGGAAATCTTTTGAAGAATGTATATTTTAGTACTAATGCTATCTGCATGGACTTGAGTGTGATGCTTCTTTGATGTGCACAGAATTTTTATACCATGGATCTGTGACGACGTTGATTGCCAATTTGTGCATTAAAGTCTCTGAGTAGTATTACTGTTTCTAGATGTAATGCGATTTAGGGTGTTGGGCACATTCTTCCAATTCAAATGTCTAATTCCCTTTCTTTTTGGTTTCTGGGGTGAGACCTCTTAAAAAGTGCATGTGCTTTAGCTATTGTTTGTTGAGTTAGGGAAACAAGTCCCCTGCAGATTCTACTCCGAATCGTTATCTCCGAGCAAAGTGTTTCCAGATCACAGGCTGACCAGTTTGCCGCTTGTTGGAAGTCAAACGCAATGTGTATTTATTCATGCAAAGTAAGATTAGAATTTAACGCCCTGTCGACAGCGCGGTCATTAGAGACTGATTATTTCTAGCGTTTCATCTTCCTCGAGTTTCGCCATTCCAACTGCCAATCTGTCTTCACTACTAACGAAGTCTTCTTTGCAGTATTAGCATGGAGCCCTCACAGCGTGCTGTCAGCCAGGCCAGATGAGGATGAGACCTATTTTTTTTACAAGGTTGTTATTGCTCCCTCCCCCCCCCCCTTCTTACTTTCTTGCACAAGAAGGCCCCGGGCTTGGAACTGGCATAGTGGGGTTGCAGTGGTTTTATAGTAAAATAGTAGATTGATGGGGTCTGTCCATTAATATGTTCATTCTAGGTTTTAGCGAATTTTTTGTTGCTTTTTGTAGACTTAGTTAGCTTAATGTTATATGCGAATTAAAGTTTAGGTCTCATGATAGCTCTCTCCAGTTAGTATTACTTAACAAAGATTTAGTGTATTATCTTACTTTCTTGGCTTTCTTCGAGATTCTTTTTGTTTCTTTTATCGAAAGCAAGGATATTTTTCTCTCCAAAATTTTTTATTTTTGCATGCTCAGCATGACCAGATTCAACGATATTATTCACATTCCATTGTATAAGCATGAAAGAAGAATGTACTAATATGAGTAGTAGGGTAATGGGGACATTAGCACAATTTGTTTGTGTGGGTTGTCTCCAACAGGGGCAGGTATGCACTCAGGAGCAAACCTATTGTTCTCCTTTTTATTGACATCTCATTAACCTATTTAGGATTGTGGAAATGTGAGTTTGTAATCTTACGGAACACATCAAATATGGAGCCAAAATTGGGAGACTGCATACAACACTGCATTCATAAAATAACACACGAAGAATGTTGAAACATATGCAAGAGGAAATTAACCACAACCAACCGATTCAATTTTCACCCAAAGAAGTTACGTTCGTAGCGCAATCCTGTCCATCATGAAATTACCACAGACTGGTATACTAAATTCATACTAACTCTCTGTGAAATCTTCCCAAAAAGAATAGCTGAGGGCTACTTTGATGTTTACACCACATGCTTCACATGGTCAACTTGGTTTACACAAAGAGTGTAGCTCCACAATAATTTTGATAATTAAAATAAATTACATCGAAACGCAATTTACAAAAGAAAAACTTCGAACTGGTTACTATCGTCTTACTATTAACCTGATGGGTCAAACAATTGTATAAGCGCATGGTACAGGTCTCACAAAGTACACCGCATGTGGGTTGAACATAAAGAAAAGTTGCTATATTGAAAAATATCTCACACACATTCGCATTTAAGATTGATGATCTTAGTGTTACGGATCATCAACACGTGGTTCCACTTTACTCACAAAGTAGTGACAAAGAAACTACTGGAAGATATTCTGAACTTCACACTCGAATTACACTGCATTGCAATTTAAGATAATATAAGATATTTTAGATCCAAACCGGAAATAAAGGTGATTAAATTTTCAGTTAGGCTGAACTTAAGAAATCCATTGTCCTACGGGCTTAGCAGAGACGCGCTTGGTTGGAGATCTTACCACTTCAGACGCTCGCCGTGGACAGACTGGCGTGGGCCCCTACCGATGGTGCTTCCCAGATACAAACAGAAGTGACCAGGGAGGCAGCTTCCTATACCAACATGATAAGGGACAGACAGGACCATACTAAGAATAGAAACCTCTTTGCTTTTAGAAAACGTAGCTACTTGTTCTGACGTTGGTCCTACTGTTCTCTAGCAGACAGGCTTGTCTGCTACCATCAAGCATGCAACTATAAATACATTTGCTCATTCATTCTTTCACACAGAAGGGAAGGGCGATGACAGTATCGTATCATATACACTATATAAAAAAAGTGCATGTAGGTTCCATATGAGACTGTGTGACATGAATTACATATAAACTGTGTTTGAAAGTGTAGTAGTGTGACAGATCGTTCTTGTTTATGTGTAAAAGTAACGCATTCCACTGCTCAGTCTCCTCCCAGATAGAGTCAGAAACACCACAGTAAATTTAGAAGAGGAATTTATGCCATAAATGACAACAGATTTAACAAATTAACATGAAAGGAGTCCAACAGAGACCTTTCAACCGCACAGTGTAAATCATGTTCTTGCTGCTGCTACCACAACACACACACACACACACACACACACACACACACACAGTGAATGATTTTAAATAAAAGATAGTCACAACATATGAAAACTGGAAGAGTTCTGCGGCGCTGTGGAGCGTTTTCAAACTGCTGTATGAAGGTGATTGATGGCCTCTACATTTAAACTCATCTGCTTCAGTCATGGGATAGCTGATGGCTCTATGTTCCGTTTCGATCGATTTCTCATATTGTAGTCATGTAAACAATCACTGTTTCGGTGCTAGCCACCCACACAAGGTGTCGCCCCTTCACCATGACTCTCCATCTCAAACAAGAGATGTCAGTCAATCATTACATGGTAGTCAACAACATACCAGTAGACGGATGGGATGGAAAAGGCACCGTCGATGTACTGTAATAATAAGCGTCACTGTTGATCATGTAAGCAATTTTAGCAATTTTACAGTAATTTCAACACCGACCAATGATGTGACAGCATGCTTCCCAATTTCAGTTTCATCGCTAAACTGCCCCTCCTCTACTTTGCGAGTACTACTGTGAGTGTAGATAGATGTCTGTGCAGTACATTCATTCATTGTTAATTCTCAAACATATACGTCATCAGAGTATACCAGACTGTGATCTGCATACTTCTAGCACCTCAAGCATGGTGCATAATTTACGTTCTATCTCTATGCAGATGGGAGTTACAGGGATTTCTCGCATTCATAGGATGAAATTAGAAATTGAAAGATCCCCTTGCACTGTCATTGACCAACCCACCCAGCATCACTGCCACCGATTAATCTGTAGTTGAGCAGAAGTAGACCGTTACATTCTGTGTCTTGTGAATAAATGGAGTGTGCTAAATCCATAACTGCTGTTCTGCACCCATCCAAGTGCACAAGATTTCTCCAGACATATGCATGTCACGGAAGTTAGCACCCCCTATCGGTGTATAGTAGTAGATATGAAAGTGTCATGTAATAACAGACGGTTAAGAAGAACAAGAAATGGGAGATGTTCATGCATTATGGAGCTGCAGACGGACGAAGCATTTTATGTAAATCAACTATGCTATCAATTCTATTGTTCTAGCGTCTGGTATCAGTACCAGGAAGGTATTGGTAAGAGAGAACACGAGGCTACATGGCTCTGCACTTAAATGCGCTATAATGTTTGATCGCTTCCGTTTCCGACCTATCAGTTGTGTGGAATGCAGCGCTGTTAATATTCCAATGTAAGAAATATATTTCCAGTGCATGACATACATCCTTCTTGCAAGTTTGTCCACGATAAACTATGGCGACAAAATATAAAGTGAAAAAACTACTTCCTTAAAACATCGATTCTGTGTGATATATGCACAATATAGCTTTCCAGAGGTGTATAGTGTCCACTGTTCTTATCCGATCACAGTTCAGAAATTATACTATGCTCGCATCAGTCCTATAGAAAATGATTGTTAGTAATGGAGAATACCTCTTACAAGAAAAGTGGTACAACGTGTAATTTCTCACATCAAATGTCGCTGTACCACCACTAACTCTGTAAACAGTGAAACGTCCCCATTGAACAATTATACGAGACTGTGCTTGTACTGACACACAATATTTTGTTAGCGCAACGCAATCTGACTTTCAATAATCCCTACAAAAGAATGGGCCCTGACTAACATTAACCTATGCGTTTCACAAATCGCTTACCTCACAAAAATCTTGGTTACTCGAACTACTGCAATACAGCTGCGCCACTACTGCCAGCTAAATAAAAGATTCAAACTACGGAAGGCACTAACTACTGATAGGCATAGTTAGCAAATGAAAGATATTAATAGAGAACAAACAATGTGTTTACCTTAATAGTCGTAATATATATAGCAGTACATGACAAATTTCAAAACTCCGCCATTTCTCTCCCCACATCCACCACTGCTGGCGGCTCACCTCCAACTGCGCAACGCTATGCGCTGTTCACAGACAGCTGCCTAACACTACAATGGCGAGTATTACAACAATGCAAAGCAGCCACAGACTGCACACAGCGCAGCCAGTGATTTTCATACAGAGGTGGCGTTACCAATAAAAAAACCTAAACAGCCTACTTACATAGCCCCCATGCTACCCACAAAAAATTTTACAAATTTTTTTGGGCACTGGCCAATACATATTTGTTAAAATTTTTCATAATTACAATAACAAAGAAATCAAATGCACTCACTTATTGATACAATGTTGGTCAAAAGCTAAACTTTCTCACAGTCCATAAAGACAGTCCTAATCGTTCATCACAGTAAAATATCAGTGTTTTTCTCAAAGTCTGAGCAGTAAAAGAAAATGCACATGAAGTAGTGGATTTCCATGCAGTCTTGAAGAAGTAGTGTTGTCCTTCTTACGGAAAGACAGTGCTGACTCTTGACATGCTGACAGGTAATTGGCCACAACAGAGCAAACCGACAGCAGAGTCATTCGACGTTTTGAAGAATATTGGTAGGTAGGTCATCACAGAGCAGACCCACTGTAGTCCTGGTAGAGAGTATGGTATTGGTGGGCCACCATAGGTGCAGACCCACTGCAGTCCTTGTAGAAATAATGGTACTGGTGAGTCAGCAAAAGTGTAGACCCACTGCAGTCCTTGTAGAGATGGCCAGCAGCCATCTGCTGCGACTGTGCAGGTGCACAATCACCATCGAAGAGTCTTGTGGACAATATAGCAAGTCCATAAACCACCACTTGTGCACTCACAAAGTTTTTGAAATTGTCCTTAGAACCAGCAATGCTGTTATCCAGTCCCTTGCTGAATTATTAACACATGTGCAAACACTAACAGTCCCTACTTCTCACATATTGTCCATATACTATGACCAACAGAAACGTGTGCAGTGAAATGTAACTTACAAGTTACTTAATTTGATGAACTGGTGTCAATTACAATTTTATAACATAAGAATACAATTACAAAGGTACAAAATACATCATTAAAGAACATAACAATACAGAAACATTTGTAGTAATACAGGCTTTACAAAAGAATAAAAATATACATACACATCGGTGTTACAAAAATAATGACATAAGTACATACATAAAGATCAGAATAACTTTTGAAACATCAACTTCACACATGAGCAACAAAACAGAATAAATAATGTCTAAACATTTTTACAAAGTAAATAACATATTATCAGAAAAATTCTACAATATAACTCTTATTAGCTAAACACATAAAGACAGGAAGTACACAAATACACATGGGTACACAAACAAGTAGCATAATAATACAAAAGGAAAGGACAGGGTTTGTTTTAATGCAGTATTTTGCAAACAAAACTTTCTTTACTTCTTGGAGATCTCCCTTCGTTCTTCATTATTTCCAAAAGTCCTATCTATACCTGCTTTCTGTACTTTTCTCGTATAACCTCTCAATGCATTTCTTCCAATTCATTGCAACGCAGTCTCTTATATAGTCTACCCCCTCTTAAGCTAACTTAAATTTACTGAGCTCAGATGCTAAACTAAGGGACGAGGCAATTCAGCAGCACAAAACAATTAACGCAAACAGCAATGACAAAAAAAAATGGACACTGGCAAATCAATTGCAATATTACGACTAATATAAGGCAATGAGCAGCAAACAAGAAAAATAAATCAGTAGTAAACTGGCTTAGCAGAGTAACACAAAGTCAAACTCAGTAACACTATGCCTGGCAAACAGCAGCTTATATCTAAACATGACAAAGCTGAAGCAGAAAAAAATATTACACTAAAGACAACAAGACAGATAAGGGAAATGTCTATTCACATCTTAATGTCTATGCAATTAAAGTGGTGCACCACAAAAACTAATTCTACAAAAAATTACCAAGTACTTGAAAAGAAAATTATATATGCAGTTACTGTTATTAGTCCCTTCTTATTGTTCTTTCCATTCCAAGAGCTCCTTTTTTCGAAGAATGTGGATCATAAAATAATTATTTAATAGATCTGTTGACAGAAAGTTTTCACATTAGCAAATGCATTTAAGTTTATTTTATAAAACCAATGCTGCAACACAGCTGGAAAACAGATATCAAATGAAATAAGCAATTATGCAAACCAAAGCATGAAAACATCATTCAATAGCTATGTGGCATTTCGTAAGTCAGTAGAAATTCTCTCAATTCTCGTAGAAAGACACCTGTCCTAATCAGGCGTGCAGTTGTACGAATATTTCCCATCAATTCATAAGCATTTCAGTAAATATGAGATAGTACGATATGTTTCCAAGTAATGAGCGTGTCGTATTTGCGATGCATTCTACAAAGGAATGTCAGAAGCGAGGTTAATGGCCTCTTTTTTTTTCTCCACCTAATGGCTTTTTCTCCAGGCGGCTGGCCCAGCTGGGCGCCACAACGCATTACATCAAGGTCACTTAGCTTTCTTACCGAAATACACTCCTGGAAATGGAAAAAAGAACACATTGACACCGGTGTGTCAGACCCACCATACTTGCTCCGGACACTGCCAGAGGGCTGTACAAGCAATGATCACACGCACGGCACAGCGGACACACCAGGAACCGTGGTGTTGGCCGTCGAATGGCGCTAGCTGCGCAGCATTTGTGCACCACCGCCGTCAGTGTCAGCCAGTTTGCCGTGGCATACGGAGCTCCATCGCAGTCTTTAACACTGGTAGCATGCCGCGACAGCGTGCACGTGAACCGTATGTGCAGTTGACGGACTTTGAGCGAGGGCGTATAGTGGGCATGCGGGAGGCCGGGTGGACGTACCGCCGAATTGCTCAACACGTGGGGCGTGAGGTCTCCACAGTACATCGATGTTGTCGCCAGTGGCCGGCGGAAGGTGCACGTGCCCGTCGACCTGGGACCGGACCGCAGCGACGCACGGATGCACGCCAAGACCGTAGGATCCTACGCAGTGCCGTAGGGGACCGCACCGCCACTTCCCAGCAAATTAGGGACACTGTTGCTCCTGGGGTATCGGCGAGGACCATTCGCAACCGTCTCCATGAAGCTGGGCTACGGTCCCGCACACCGTTAGGCCGTCTTCCGCTCACGCCCCAACATCGTGCAGCCCGTCTCCAGTGGTGTCGCGACAGGCGTGAATGGAGGGACGAATGGAGACGTGTCGTCTTCAGCGATGAGAGTCGCTTCTGCCTTGGTGCCAATGATGGTCGTATGCGTGTTTGGCGCCGTGCAGGTGAGCGCCACAATCAGGACTGCATACGACCGAGGCACACAGGGCCAACACCCGGCATCATGGTGTGGGGAGCGATCTCCTACGCTGGCCGTACACCACTGGTGATCGTCGAGGGGACACTGAATAGTGCACGGTACATCCAAACCGTCATCGAACCCATCGTTCTACCATTCCTAGACCGGCAAGGGAACTTGCTGTTCCAACAGGACAATGCACGTCCGCATGTATCCCGTGCCACCCAACGTGCTCTAGAAGGTGTAAGTCAACTACCCTGGCCAGCAAGATCTCCGGATCTGTCCCCCATTGAGCATGTTTGGGACTGGATGAAGCGTCGTCTCACGCGGTCTGCACGTCCAGCACGAACGCTGGTCCAACTGAGGCGCCAGGTGGAAATGGCATGGCAAGCCGTTCCACAGGACTACATCCAGCATCTCTACGATCGTCTCCATGGGAGAATAGCAGCCCGCATTGCTGCGAAAGGTGGATATACACTGTACTAGTGCCGACATTGTGCATGCTCTGTTGCCTGTGTCTATGTGCCTGTGGTTCTGTCAGTGCGATCATGTGATGTATCTGACCCCAGGAATGTGTCAATAAAGTTTCCCCTTCCTGGGACAATGAATTCACGGTGTTCTTATTTCAATTTCCAGGAGTGTATTTACGACAACAATCAAAATATCCACGGGTGTACTGCCAGTCTACAGTGTCCAACGGGCACAATATTTCGGCGATCATACATGTCGCCAACATCAAGTGAACTGACGGACTGAGCTCCTGTGAACGTGCCGGCACGGAGATCCGTACACTATGGCTGCTCAGGTGGAACTGGGTTCGGTTGCGGCGGCGGCGGATTTAAATACCCTCCGCCCGCGGCGCGCTCACTCCGCCGTCCGCGCCCCGCGCCCCGCGCCACGGTCGCGCGGTGGAACAGATTGCGACGGCGTCTGAGATGACGTCGGTGTGATGGCTCCGTCCGCCGTGGTCGTCACTACATTTGCTCGATTTACTCTTGATTAACCCAATCGCTGGTTCCCAAGCCTTGCTAAGATTATAGCCACAGTCACGATTTATGAGGTCGTCATTGGTGCGAATTTCGATGGCCTCTCTAACAACGCTGTCCCAGTATCTCGACGTCTGTACCAGAATCCTCGTGCGTTCATACTCCATAGCGTGATTTTCCGACAAACAATGTTCAGCGACCGCCGACTTGCTCGGATACATCAGTCTAGTGTGCCTCTGGTGTTCACGGCATCGATTCTCGACGGTACGCATCGTCTGACCAATATACGACTTGCCACATTGACATGGAATCTGGTACACGCCGGCCTTCCTCAAACCGAGGTCATCTTTGGCGCTCCCCACCAGTGCACGAGTTTTATTCGGAGGACAAAACACCGTTCCGACCCGGTGTTTCTTCAAAATGCGGGCGATCTTTCCCGAGAGTGCGCCTGTATATGGGATAAACGCAGTGCCTACCTCCTCCCTCGTGATTTCATCCATATCCACAGGTTGTGCTGTAGTGGTTGGGCGGAGAGCACGTTGAATCTGCCACTCTGAGTACCCATTTTTTCGAAATACAGTTCTCAGATGTTCCAATTCCTGGGGTAGACTCTCTGCGTCAGAGATAGTGCGCGCCCTATGTACTAGAGTTTTAAGTACCCCATTCCTCTGTGAAGGGTGGTGGCAGCTGTCTGCGTGCAAATACAGATCAGTGTGCGTTGTCTTCCGATACACCCCATGACCTAGGGTGCCGTCAGGCCTTCTCTTGACCAAGACGTCAAGGAAAGGTAGTTTACCCTCCGTTTCAGTCTCCATAGTGAATTTGATGTTGGGGTGTATGGAGTTTAGATGTGTAAGGAAGTCAAGGAGTTTATCCATACCATGTGGCCAGATGACGAAAGTGTCGTCCACGTAACGGAAAAAGCAAGTAGGTTTCCATTCGGATGACGACAGGGCTTCCTCCTCGAAGTTCTCCATGTACAAATTCGCTACCACCGGTGAGAGTGGGCTACCCATGGCGACTCCCTCCGTCTGTTCGTAGTATTCTCCATTAAAAATAAAATACGTGGAAGTCAAGACATGCCTAATGGAGAATACTACGAACAGACGGAGGGAGTCGCCATGGGTAGCCCACTCTCACCGGTGGTAGCGAATTTGTACATGGAGAACTTCGAGGAGGAAGCCCTGTCGTCATCCGAATGGAAACCTACTTGCTTTTTCCGTTACGTGGAAGACACTTTCGTCATCTGGCCACATGGTATGGATAAACTCCTTGACTTCCTTACACATCTAAACTCCATACACCCCAACATCAAATTCACTATGGAGACTGAAACGGAGGGTAAACTACCTTTCCTTGACGTCTTGGTCAAGAGAAGGCCTGACGGCACCCTAGGTCATGGGGTGTATCGGAAGACAACGCACACTGATCTGTATTTGCACGCAGACAGCTGCCACCACCCTTCACAGAGGAATGGGGTACTTAAAACTCTAGTACATAGGGCGCGCACTATCTCTGACGCAGAGAGTCTACCCCAGGAATTGGAACATCTGAGAACTGTATTTCGAAAAAATGGGTACTCAGAGTGGCAGATTCAACGTGCTCTCCGCCCAACCACTACAGCACAACCTGTGGATATGGATGAAATCACGAGGGAGGAGGTAGGCACTGCGTTTATCCCATATACAGGCGCACTCTCGGGAAAGATCGCCCGCATTTTGAAGAAACACCGGGTCGGAACGGTGTTTTGTCCTCCGAATAAAACTCGTGCACTGGTGGGGAGCGCCAAAGATGACCTCGGTTTGAGGAAGGCCGGCGTGTACCAGATTCCGTGTCAATGTGGCAAGTCGTATATTGGTCAGACGATGCGTACCGTCGAGGATCGATGCCGTGAACACCAGAGGCACACTAGACTGATGTATCCGAGCAAGTCGGCGGTCGCTGAACATTGTTTGTCGGAAAATCACGCTATGGAGTATGAACGCACGAGGATTCTGGTACAGACGTCGAGATACTGGGACAGCGTTGTTAGAGAGGCCATCGAAATTCGCACCAATGACGACCTCATAAATCGTGACTGTGGCTATAATCTTAGCAAGGCTTGGGAACCAGCGATTGGGTTAATCAAGAGTAAATCGAGCAAATGTAGTGACGACCACGGCGGACGGAGCCATCACACCGACGTCATCTCAGACGCCGTCGCAATCTGTTCCACCGCGCGACCGTGGCGCGGGGCGCGGGGCGCGGACGGCGGAGTGAGCGCGCCGCGGGCGGAGGGTATTTAAATCCGCCGCCGCCGCGACCGAACCCAGTTCCACCTGAGCAGCCATAGTGTACGGATCTCCGTGCCGGCACGTTCACAGGAGCTCAGTCCGTCAGATCACCTGATGATGGCGACATGTATGATCGCCGAAATATTGTGCCCATTGGACACTGTAGACCGGCAGTACACCCGTGGATATTTTGATTATCAAATACGCCGGGAGAAACTCAAGAATCATATTTACGACAACAGTTTCCGCTACAGTGGCAGTCCCATATAAAAATATTTCACAGGTCAAGAATTTGCGTTAAAAGTGTTTAGAAACAAAATCCTATGAATATAACAGTGTCCAAAAAATTTTCGTAGGCATTGCGATACATTCACGCATTTACACACATTTCACAACTCTTAAAGTACGATTCTTGGTTTCCAACATCCTGTTTCACAAACCAGAGTGAGTCCCTAACCACTACTCATTATTCCTTACCTTATTCGTCGACACTTCTTCAATATTTTATGATAACAGATACGTAGCATACTCAAATAACTCATATAGCATCAGCTTATTGATCATAAACATACCGCAACAGTATAATACACATAGTCATCGTAATAATATCATAACACCTCAGTCAACTCTCAAAATCGTCGTAGCTTCCTCCAATAATTTCAAAACCTAAAAAAAATTCTCTGCTCATGTCAAAAGTGTCATCTGCCTCAAACGTACATTAAAAATCATGATCCCATACCAAATACATCATTCAAAGCTCTCATAGTATCACAATGGTTCCGGAAAAATTATGAACAGTTCACAAAGTACAAACAACATACAATTTCATAAGTGTGAAGTTATCCAACGGTGTAATTACGTAAACGTCTGTCACTGATGTAGTAAAATAAATGTTTGTCTCTCTCAGTTAAATGATCAGATAGCTGTGTAATTCTGTGTTAGAGAAATATGGTACCGATGTGTAAAGTTGTATAAGCAAATACCATATTAGCTAGGGCTCCTTGTGCTTGCCAAACACATGGTACACAAAGTAGGCGTGTACCCCCCTGAGGATTAATGTAATTATACCCTCAGGTGTTACAGATTACAGCAATGGAATGAAATGTATCACGGAAAACCCTTGTATCATTGCACTTCAAATATCTTAAAAAAAATGTTTTAAGTGCGAAATTAATCACTCAAATACGTGTACTGTAGGGCTAAACTGTGCGTCATGTTGTAAGATAATCTCTGTGGAAGTCTCGTAGTTATCGTCCTCCGAAAGCTAAGTTCTGCAGAAGTCAATGTACTTACCTCATGATAAACAAAAGTGAAATGCTTTGCGTATAGATATCTTAGTTATTACGCTTATTGCCATGATGAAGAAAGTACTGTGCTGTAACGTATTGTTGTGCTACGGAAAAGGCAGTCTCATTGTAGCTATACCACAAAAGTTACTACTAAAACATATTTTACTTTCCAGAAGAATTCAAAAAAACTGTGCAGATATAAAGCAGATACAGCACAAAAGCAACAATGTAAATTGTGTCACACATTAGTAGCGTCGTGATATAATTGTGTAGCTGTCAAAGAAACCAAGTGCTAAGTCATCTTTAATCCCACAGAAAGTACTTCAAATAAAGAATGTCTTTTCAAGTAAACCAAAATGTTACATTAAAATCTCATTAGCAGTGCCGGTATATGTTCTAAGTATGTGAGCCTGATAGTTGTTGCGTAATCGTGCAACTAACAAGCAAGAATGTACAAATACAACACTGTGTCGTCTGTTCACTATAACAATGCATTCGTAATTTCATTTTAAATAAGTTCTCCTGGTTCTTGACTGGATATTTAACTTCAAACATTGTTGCATGTTAACAGTTTCTCAGTGTGACAAAGCGTACTAGTAGCGTCAATTGAAAAGTTTTATGGCAAAGACAAAGTTAAAAAGCAGATTATCTTTCAATAAACGGTTTTACATGTGAAATGTGGTGTAAACCTTTACTCTTGCTAGTACGCAGAGTTTCAACTTCAACGCAATTATCATGTGGTATACGTCGGATTCTGTAAGGTCCATTGTAAACTAGAAAGAATTTGTGACTCAAGTGTTTCTTCTTACGTGACAATGAATGAGCTTTAATGAGAACTTTCTGACCAATATATAATTTCTTTGCATTTGCTTTACCGTGTAGTTTTCTCCTTTTGTCTGCTGCAGATTTTATATTTTTAATAGCCAAATCAATTATGTCTTTGTGTCCAAGTTTACGTGTATTCGGGAAAGGTACAAGCTCTCTGATTCTGTTCGGTGGTTCTTCATTCTTCAGTACAAGAGTAGGTGGTAAAGCAGTGGAGTCATGAGGCATTTCATTCAGCACGTTTTGAAATAAGTGTAAATATCTGTCCCAATGCTGATGCTTTCTGTGACAATAAAGTCTGCAAAGCTTATTGATTTCTTTCATAATCCGTTCAGACGGGTTACAATGTGGTGAGTACAATGAAATAAAAACAGGTTTGATTTTATGGTTGCGAAGCATGCGTGACCAAACAGCAGATCTGAATTGCGGTCCGTTATCTGAAATGACTTTAGCAACGTGGCCAATTTCACGTAAGAAATTTTTAACAAAGGCGTTGGATACAGATCGTCCAGTGGCTTTACGTAACGGAGTGAAAGAAACAAATTTGGAAGTAAGTTCAACAGCGACTAGAACGTACGAAAATCCATTCGATGTTCTGACAAGGGGTCCCAATAGATCACTGCAGCAAATTCTTTTAATTTAGAAGGAATGATAGGAAACAACGGAGCACGATGGGAGATAGTAGATGGTTTCGCCTTTTGACAAAGTTTACAAATAGACAAGACTCTTCGAATTCTCTTTTCCATATTGTTAAAATAACAAGTCGTTCGAAGAATATGATAACATTTTCGTGGACCAAAATGTGCGTAGCTGAAATGAATGTACCAAATGAGCTTATTAACAAAATCGTCAGGAATGCAAAGTACCCATAGCTTGTCATCAACAGTGCAGCGTTTGAACAGTATGTTGTTTCTAACCAGATAATAATGCCGAATCTGTGTGTGTGTCTTTTCATGCCATTTGCTTTTGATGTCTTTCCAAATCGGATCTTTATCTTGTTCATGAGCAATGTCCTTTAAAGATGTGGTGATGAAGTTTTCAAAGGCGACTTTCTGAATGTAAAGAATCCTGAAATTTTTCTCGAGGTTGCCTTCTGTGTTACTTTTCTCAAGCCCAGCCGGTGCGCGTGACAGTGCGTCCGCAACAATGTTCTCCTTGCCGGGAATGTAGACTATTGTGAAGTGGAATTCTTGCAGAAACAATGCCCAACGTTTTAACCTGTCATGATTTAATTTTGAAGACAAAAGAAATTGTAATGCACGATGATCACTGTATACTTTTACGTGCTTACCAGAAAGAAAGAAACGGAATTTTTTAAATGCCCAAACGATAGTTAAAGCTTCTAATTCAGTAACGGAATAATTTTTTAAAGATTTTGTTAGCACTCGGCTAGCGTCTTATGTTATTTTTCTCGGAGCCAGCGGGCGCACGCGGCTGCCTGCTGTGCGAGTCATTGTCTGTCTCTTTGTTGGCGCGCGCCGTTATTGGGATTAGGAGACCTAGCTTCTACAAATTCACGTTGTCGAAAGTGCCCTGCTCTGTTTGAATCCCGCCAGTTCTGATGAAATTCAGGTCTGTCGTTATGATTATCTCGTCTGTCGTCATGTCGGTAGATTCCGTAGTTTCTTCCTTGTCCGTCACATTGTGGAGAATTTCTCCCTGAATCGTAACTGTGCACCGAACTGTTGCGTCTGAAGTTATTCTGTCTCCCTTGATAATAATTATTTTGGTTCCCATGTTGTCTGTTTCTCTGGTAGTCTCTGTGATAGTCATTACTATGGAAATGCGATCTTTCTCTGTAATTATTTTTACTCTGCCAACGGTTGTCATACGGGTGGTGTCTGTTTTGCTCACGATTTGTGTTGTAAGAATAGCCTTGTTGTGTCCAGTTATTGTTTCTGTCGTCACGAAACTGTGACGTATGTGACCTGTAGTGATTGTTTTCCTGTTTTCGCATCCGGCGACTGTCTGTGTCAATTTCTAATTCTTGTAGGAGTCCCTGAAAAGCTTGAATGTCGTCTTTGCAACGTCCTGCCAAAATAATATTTCTTAAATGTTCAGGCAATTTCATTAAGCAAATGCGGATGAGTTCTGAGGGGCTGTATGGGTTTGACAGGTACTGATTCTTGTGCAACATGTCTTCAAAATATTTGACAAGACTGGAAAATTCAGATTGTTCGAAATGTTTCATCATTATGATGCTATGTTTTACTCGGTCTTGTGTGGCTTGAGACCAATATGCTGAGAGGAAGGCATGGTAAAGCTCTCCTTCACTGTGACAATCGTGAATGACCGATCGCATTCTTACAGCTGGTTCATTCTCTAAGTAACCACACATAAATTCTAATCTGTGTTCTAACGACCAGTTGGGAGGAAAACAATGAGAGAATTGATGGAGCCATGCTTGTGGATGAATGTCGTTGCCAGAATTCTTAAATGTTTTGAATTTACGTGTAGTAATGAACAGCTTATAGTCAAAATCATCATGTCGGCGAGTCGCATGTCGGTCATTATTACGTCGTTTCGGCGGTTCCATCTCAAAATTCGGTGCACATTGCCAATTTCTTTCATAATTTCCGAAGTGTCCTGTGTTATTATTTTGTGGCTGTTCCGTATTTCTATGTCCCTCTTCCCGTATTGGGGCGCGAGTGTCCTCTGAAATACGTAATTCTTGTATTACCTGTGTCAGCTGATCTTGTACTTCGCGGATTTCTCTTTGGTGTTGCGTATTAATTTGATTCTGATTTTGTTTGAATTTCCTAATTTGTTCGCACTCTTCTGTGTCATTAAAGACTACCGGTTTTGTGTCATTCAGATTATCATCTACCTTCGTAGATAAATTAGTGAACTGATCCGAAAGTTCGGCTACTTTCTCCGATAGTGAACACATTTCCTCAGCCGGCCGAAGTGGCCGTGCGGTTAAAGGCGCTGCAGTCTGGAACCGCAAGACCGCTACGGTCGCAGGTTCGAATCCTGCCTCGGGCATGGATGTTTGTGATGTCCTTAGGTTAGTTAGGTTTAACTAGTTCTAAGTTCTAGGGGACTAATGACCTCAGCAGTTGAGTCCCATAGTGCTCAGAGCCATTTGAAGCAACATTTCCTCAGTGTGTTTTTCTGAACCAAGTTTCAGAGTGTCCATTTGTGTTCAAATCGAATCTACTGTGTCCTTTAAATTTTCTTGAGTTTTTGCAAGTTGCGTAACCGAATCGGTAGATGCAACTGAGTCAATTTTAGCTTGCAAGGTGTCGTGATTTTCATGAACAATGGTTTGCAGTTCTTTTATGGCTGCTTCGTGATTCTGTAATGCATTTTCATGCCGCGAAAAAATAGGTTGGAAATGCTCACAAATTTTTGTTTTTACGTCATTACAGACTTTTTGACATTTCGATTCGATGTTATGTAACTCAGTAGTTAAGTCTTCACGTGTTTGTTTAAGCGTATGTTCCACTGAGTCTAACTTTTGAAGCTTTTGTTCCATTGCGTCTAACTGTTGCTGCTTTTGTCTCTGGTGTTGTTCCATTGTGTCTAACTTTTGACGCTTTTGCTGTGTTTGTCTCTGATTTTGTTCCAGTGTGTCTAACTTTCGAAGATTTTGTTCCATTGTGTCTAACTTTTGAAGCTTTTGCTGTGTTTGTCCCATTTGTTGTATTAATTGTAATAACAATGCACTGGTGTCTGGAACATGTTCCTCAGTGCTTTTCGGCAGTGAATTTGCACCGGGAACATTCACATTTTGACAAGCAGAAAATGTGTCTTGACTTATTTGAGAAAACGGTGAGAACCCAAAACCTGAATCTACAGTATTTGCGAGATCGTGTCGTGTCATTTCGGATTCCTGAGGCGAGCTATTGCCGACCGATCGATCGATAATGCTTCCCTGTTCACTACTTGTTTCATTGTCTACGCCATTATTTGACGCCCGCTCCATTTCCCTATGCACAGTTACCAAATTACTACTTTGAATGTCTGTTAATTCATTACACAGTGGTGCTGATAAGCTACGCTCGTCGTCACTATTATTTCTCAGTTTACTTTGTAGCCTAGTGTTACGTTTTTCACACGCCATTATTGTCACAATATTTCACACGATAACACAGAAAAGCACAATTTGAAGAGCAAACACAAGAGAACACATTAACATAGCACTGAAAATAATATCTAGTTAATTGCAGCTGCGAAATACTTGGTGCAAATCTACATGCATGCCACAACTGTTTTACTGTACAACAATGAAAGACTGCAACTACAAAGGAAATTGTCTCTATAATTACGCGCTAGCAATAAACAAAAATCTACACTAATTACACAAACTACAAGAAAAAATCAGAAGATTCCAGTGAGGTATCCTCGGCTAAGGGCCGACATATGAAACGTCCCCTTTGAACAATTATACGAGACTGTGCTTGTACTGACACACAATATTTTGTTAGCGCAACGCAATCTGACTTTCAATAATCCCTACAAAAGAATGGGCCCTGACTAACATTAACCTATGCGTTTCACAAATCGCTAACCTCACAAAAATCTTGGTTACTCGAACTACTGCAATACGGCTGCGCCACTACTGCCAGCTAAATAAAAGATTCAAACTACGGAAGGCACTAACTACTGATAGGCATAGTTAGCAAATGAAAGATATTAATAGAGAACAAACAATGTATTTACCTTAATAGTCATAATATATATAGCAGTACATGACAAATTTCAAAACTCCGCCATTTCTCTCCCCACATCCACCACTGCTGGCGGCTCACCTCCAACTGCGCAACGCTACGCGCTGTTCACAGTCAGCTGCCTAACACTACAATGGCGAGTATTACAACAATGCAAAGCAGCCACAGACTGCACACAGCACAGCCATTGATTTTCATACAGAGGTGGCGTTACCAATAAAAAAACCTAAACAGCCTACTTACAACAGGATATCTGTCAAGCAGATATATACACGATGATTGCAGTACCTCACAGATACCTGCCACTAATTTAGAATCACCATAGTTATGAAACTGAAGACTCGATTTCGTTCGTTTAGAGGAATGTGTCAAAAGAGGATGTTCACGTTTGATTACACTTGAGATGTAAGTCCTGTGATGACCGAGAGGTTTGCTGTTAACGATCACAAGTACATAGTGCTCTAAGTAACACACAGAAAATGCTGTTGTATACGAGTCGAATGCAGGCTGTGTCACACAACTGATGGTCAAATGGCCTGCAGCAGCATATCCATCTCTCTCTACAATGCATCATCAACCTTCCATTAAACTGTACCTTGTTACAACTCCATCTCAACTGAGAACTCCACCCACACTCTGCCGTCCTTTAACGCAGATGCAAGTAAGTTTAGAGGCAGATGGTTCTCTGTTTTTCCAGGAGAGCATCAAAGACAGAAGTCGACTCGTGGCATCACTATTGCTGAAGAGACATGCAGTAGAATGCTGCCTTGAAGAAAAATATGATTGTTCAACTGGTCCCCAGTGCTCCCATCTCAATGTTTTCTCGTTTTCCTCTTGTTGTCACATACTCGTTCCCACGTACAAGAATTGTTCTGCGTCAATCAGAAGACTCCAACTCCTCAATTTATCCGCATTTCGGCGTATTTTCCCTCAATTTATACGCATTTCCCGACATTTTTCGTAATTCTATCGATTTTATGTCACTTCTACCCATGCGAACATAACATAACTTCTCGTCCCGTGTTCCAAAATGCGGTAAAAATTTTATCGAGTTTTCTATCGGATGAAGTTATCGGAGCTTTTGTAGTTCGTAATTTTTCTCTGTTGGATGGTACAGAATAACGATGATAGAATGCTGGTGTGATAGACGAGAATGAAACCTGAGGGACACGGATCTGCTTCAGACTGCAATACTTATATGAGGTTGAGTCTTCCAAATTTTCTCGATAAGAAACACCACCGTAACCGTTCGTACTGTCCTTATATTACTTCGTGCTGCAGGATAGGGCTTCGTTTGTTGTTGGCCTTACACATCGCACATAGTTGGCGGAGCTATGACAACATGTTCCCATTTCTACAGTATTTTTGCATTAACTGAGCTTAGCATGTATCTAAATGGGTTGCAGAGTGTGGTAGATATAGCTCTCTCCGACTTCTGCTCAGTTCCGACTTAAACTGGAAGATCCTATGCGCAAAGCTGCTGGGATGGCAGGGCAGAGTCTGAGGAGCAGTTACCAGATGCATAGGGACTATCTAAGACCACGTTGGAATTTCACTGTAACAGACAGGTTAGAAAAAGGTGATTAGTTCCGAGATATGAGAGTGCCACGAATATGATTCACTTGTGGCTGTAAACATTAAAGGACTACTCCATAGAACAAAACGCATGTATGTGAATGAATGGAAAGACTTGATTCCAAATCGCAGACAGCATTTCTACCAGAAAGCGTAACACTAGAGATCTGAAAAGCTAGTGTACATTTCTTACGACCTCATTCAGCACACCATCTACTGTACATGATCATTCTCAAACTGCCATCGCCTATAACCTAGTGGGTATATCGCAGAACCTCTGACATGGCATCGTGGCAGAATACGTTACAAATATTGGAGAAACATCTAGCGGCAGCATGAGGGAGTTGCACTTACTGGCTTCATACCACGTTCCTTAGCCGAATCACTTTCTAACTCCGGTGATTTTATTACGAGCTTACACTGACGGCGATGTGCATCTGCACTTCTGGTCTGTTAATGCAGACTCTGGCTATCACCGTCTGTATTCAGTGTCGTGGTATTTGTGTGGAAAAACCACTTCATTTGGAAGTAATGCCATATATCGATCTATAAGGCTTGTGTAGTTTTTAACATGGATATCATCAGCGGTACTTGCGAGCACCTGTAAAACCAAGACCGAGTGTGACAGCAACATGGTCGTTGAGATAGTGTTTTTAACATCTGGCAGCTTGCAAGACGGTTACATTTCTCTTTCTAACACACAATGGTACCACTTGCAAGAAAAACTTCGCTCAGTATTGTTTCGTATCGTCAGCATTCAGTTATTGGCGAATCATTATACTTGCAGTAGAGGGTGATGCTAGATTCACCTTGAGCATCAGGCCTATAGTGTATGAGTGGGTATTGCGACATGACAAAGAAAATAGATATGTCCTTTCGTAATGGAAGGTATGGATTCGACGTGGAAAACTGCGATAGCCGCAATGGGAATGAAAGATTCTTTTTACTATGAAAATTATCTCAGGTCATAAGAATGGTACAGATATTTATATTTACAGAGCCACAGCTATCAGCAGAGTGTATTTCCGATCATCGCTCGTTGTCGAATGTCATCCAATTGAGGCTGCAATAGTAACATTTAATTATAAGTCCAGCGATCAAATACATATATGTGGCCGGTTTCCTAGGCCGATTTTGCCTGGTGCGCGAGGAGTATGTTGTGGGTGTGGCCTTTGGCGGTCGTGAGAACATTGATTGTGGTGTGTGTTGTGTGCATGTAGCAGGTGAAAGACGGGTGAGAGACACGTTTGCTGGTTCTCCAGACATGAGAAACACCTTAGTAGACGTTGTAAATTATGAGGATGGTGCTGAATTTGTTATATCACCGACATCAGTATTCGCGAGTGGAAATATCAGTTTCTTCTATTTTTTCGAGTTTTCACGTAAAGCTCTTCACAGATCCAGCAAGTTTCTACTTACTCAATGGTTTACAGCACGCTGCAACTCGATAAAGTTTCGTGTTTCTAGAGAAATAATTTCCAGTCTATATCTTGGGAATTATACTGTACAAGCGATCGGTAGCATACGGCTATGTGCTTGATATCGAGAGGTATCGCGTAAATGTTATGATATACTGGCAATCCTTGCAGTAATACATATGTTCTTGTAACCCCAGAGTCTGGAGATGAGTGCAGAAAGCAAACAAGAAAGTATGTTGGGGCCAGAAGCAGTAACGCATTTGTGCCAACGGGAACTGACGCAGCTTTTGTACAACAGTTTGGAAAGTGACTTGGAACCGCTGAAGGCGCTCTGATCATGCCTCAGGCCAGTGTGTTTGCGAGGGCAGGTGACTGGCGAACGTTGGCTGCAGTTGATGACCTACCGAGCTCGCTTGGAATATCTACTGCTTAGAGGACTATATACACTCCTGGAAATTGAAATAAGAACACCGTGAATTCATTGTCCCAGGAAGGGGAAACTTTATTGACACATTCCTGGGGTCAGATACATCACATGATCACACTGACAGAACTACAGGCACATAGACACAGGCAACAGAGCATGCACAATGTCGGCACTAGTACAGTGTATATCCACCTTTCGCAGCAATGCAGGCTGCTATTCTCCCATGGAGACGATCGTAGAGATGCTGGATGTAGTCCTGTGGAACGGCTTGCCATGCCATTTCCACCTGGCGCCTCAGTTGGACCAGCGTTCGTGCTGGACGTGCAGACCGCGTGAGACGACGCTTCATCCAGTCCCAAACATGCTCAATGGGGGACAGATCCGGAGATCTTGCTGGCCAGGGTAGTTGACTTACACCTTCTAGAGCACGTTGGGTGGCACGGGATACATGCGGACGTGCATTGTCCTGTTGGAACAGCAAGTTCCCTTGCCGGTCTAGGAATGGTAGAACGATGGGTTCGATGACGGTTTGGATGTACCGTGCACTATTCAGTGTCCCCTCGACGATCACCGGTGGTGTACGGCCAGTGTAGGAGATCGCTCCCCACACCATGATGCCGGGTGTTGGCCCTGTGTGCCTCGGTCGTATGCAGTCCTGATTGTGGCGCTCACCTGCACGGCGCCAAACACGCATACGACCATCATTGGCACCAAGGCAGAAGCGACTCTCATCGCTGAAGACGACACGTCTCCATTCGTCCCTCCATTCACGCCTGTCGCGACACCACTGGAGGCGGGCTGCACGATGTTGGGGCGTGAGCGGAAGACGGCCTAACGGTGTGCGGGACCGTAGCCCAGCTTCATGGAGACGGTTGCGAATGGTCCTCGCCGATACCCCAGGAGCAACAGTGTCCCTAATTTGCTGGGAAGTGGCGGTGCGGTCCCCTACGGCACTGCGTAGGATCCTACGGTCTTGGCGTGCATCCGTGCGTCGCTGCGGTCCGGTCCCAGGTCGACGGGCACGTGCACCTTCCGCCGACCACTGGCGACAACATCGATGTACTGTGGAGACCTCACGCCCCACGTGTTGAGCAATTCGGCGGTACGTCCGCCCGGCCTCCCGCATGCCCACTATACGCCCTCGCTCAAAGTCCGTCAACTGCACATACGGTTCACGTCCACGCTGTCGCGGCATGCTACCAGTGTTAAAGACTGCGATGGAGCTCCGTATGCCACGGCAAACTGGCTGACACCGACGGCGGCGGTGCACAAATGCTGCGCAGCTAGCGCCATTCGACGGCCAACACCGCGGGTCCTGGTGTGTCCGCTGTGCCGTGCGTGTGATCATTGCTTGTACAGCCCTCTCGCAGTGTCCGGAGCAAGTATGGTGGGTCTGACACACCGGTGTCAATGTGTTCTTTTTTCCATTTCCAGGAGTGTATAATCCAAGTTATTTAGCTGTCTGTCTTGGCGGTATATGTACGAGTGTCTGATTTTCGATAGCTATATGCAGCATGCAGAAGGGATGATTTTGTCTGGTGCAGGATACGAAATGTGTGTTTACTACGTCGACATGGTATGTGGTGATATAGAGCTGGGTTGGAGAGTGATTTCGCACTGAAATATTCAAGCTTCTGTCATGAGAGGCACAACAGTGTAATTGAGTGTCTTTCCATATTATTTTGATGATCTGTAGACCACTTTTGCAGGATTTAAATGTCAGTGCAATATGGCGATCTGTACAAAATGCTTTTGCTGCTGGAAGTCCTGTCTGCAGAAAGAAATGGCTGAGAGTGCTCCCACACTGGCAGCATCAGTGATTTGGCCAGAAAATTCAGCAGGAGCCAGTCAGTATGCTCCATTCATTCACAAGACATCCTTTGTGCTGGGTCATACGAGCCTCTACCCCACGACTGGTTCAAACAAGATGGGGGCAAGGGATCTGCAGAAAGTTCTGAGAGTGACATGATGTCCTCTTTGTTCAAGTGTTCAAAGACAAGCTGAAGCAGACCATCTGTCTCTGGCAGGATGCTGTCCCTCATGTGCCATTGTGGCATTAACTTGTCTCTAGACCAGCAGCCAGTCATTTCCTTCTTCTGTGAGACAGTGCTACGAATTCTGTTTGCATAATTGTTCTGAATTTCCCATCTGTACTTAGGCAGTCCTCTCTTTCCAAACAACAAGAATGCTTTTATGATTAACAATCTTTTCGGAAGTATGCACAGACATGGTGAGTGGTGAGAACATGAGCGAAAAGTTTACCATTTCTGAGACGTATGTTGAAAGCAGGATGTTACCATTTCTGGGAAGGGTAACACGTGATGGATTGGCTATCCCATTATGATCGCTAGGAAGAATGCATCCTGTGCTATTCTTTGTTACTTTTGTTAACAGTTTCTGAAAGCATAACAAAAGAATTCTACAGCACATCCAGAGGGAGACTTGGCTGTTATTTACATAGACATGAGAAGTCAGTATAAAACTGGCAACCTTTCAATTTTAAATAAAGAAATCAACTGTTTTCTATACACTGCCTTAAATCCCTTAAATTGTTTAAATAAACGATACACTGCAGATTATCTAAATTGTTCAGACAATATGCCATACACTGAAATCGATTTCCTAACAAATTCTTTAACTAATCAATAAACTATGTTCCATAAACTGCCATCAATAATTAAACAAAATTCCATACATTTCCTAAATTGTTCAAACAATATTCCACACACTCCAATCGAAAGATTTCTTCCAGCATAATTACGTGTAATAGGTGTTTCATGATGGAATTCTTTGCACAACTGGAATCAAAAAAAGTGCGATCACTCTGCATCTTTCCAAACAGCAGAGAATAAGGAGCAAGAGAAATCCAACCCCTGCAAACTAATTTTTTTTGTAAATAAACAATATATCCTTGAATTTTCTGTGATGAGATTCTTCCTCTCCACCACAGAGCCGCCAACTTACAGGTACAGGAAGGGATAGAGATAGGGGAAGAGGGATTTGGTTGTGGATTACCTGAGGGGAGGGGTTAATTAATTGATAAATTTAATTAAGTAGTCAATCAAATTGATAAGAGTGAGAGGGGCTATTCGAATAACTCGGACTTGAAAGTGTACCTGTACCAGTTAGGGATATGATGGGGTAGGGTGTTGGGATCCATTTCCTCAAAAAAATTTTAAATAAAGAAATCAACTATTTTCTATACACTACCTTAAATCCCATAAATTGTTTAAATAAACAATATTCTGCAGATTATCTAAATTGTTCAGACAATATGCCATACACTGAAATCGATTTCCTAACAAATTCTTTATCTAATCAATAAACTATGTTCCATAAACTGCCATCAATAATTAAACAAAATTCCATACATTTCCTAAATTGTTCAAACAATATTCCACACACTCCAATCGAATTCCCTCCAAATGACCGTTCAATTGAGTCTTCTTCCCGCCAATTTCTGGGAGGGGAAGTGGAAGGGAAGGACTGAGGGGTTTCCTAGAGGGCGGATTTAATTAATTGTTCGATTTAATTAATTAGCCAATCAAATTGGTATCAAAAGTGTGCTTGTTTGGCGGGGAGCGGGCGGTTGGGAGGAGAGGTGGTTTCCTGAGGGGTTGGGGGGAGGAGGAGAGGGCAGGGGTTGGGGAACAGTAGGTTAAGGACCTGTCAATCAAAAGGGAAGCTTCTCGTAGCTTGGTTAATGACCTATCAGTCAATGGTGAATAATAGGTTTGCCCCTGAGTCCATACCTGCCCTTGATGTAGGCAAAGCACACTAACAAAATGCACTGATACTGCTGTTGTCCTACTACTAATATGTTGTGTTAAAACACACAGTCACTGTTCTGAACCATGATCTAATGTAGTACGGCCAACACCAGTGTGACACAGACTCTTACAAAAAGCTGTCCCCCTGCTTAGCAGGGTGGTAACGTGCTTGCCTCCCATGCACTGGGTCTGGGTTCGATTCCCGGCCGAGTTGGAGATTTTCTCCGCTTGGGGACTGGATATTGTGTTGTTCTCACCATCATTTCATCCTCATCATCGGCCGCAAGTCGCCCAATGTGGCGCTGACTGAAAAAGACTTGCACTTAGCGGCCGAACCCGAATGAGTCCTCCCGGCCAACAATGCCATACGATCATTTCATTTTTTCTTAAAAAGGAACATTGTCTCTGCGGCAACGGGTAGAGAACCCTACAACTAGTAAGTGTCAACCAGTAATCCTTCAGTTTGTTCCTTGTTATTGCGACAGACACTGAGAAACATTATTCCAGTCGCACTCTCTCCTCTTCCCAACATTCCAGAAACAGTAACTTGTGTGAGATAAACTCTAAGCAATAAAAAAACCCTTACTGGCTGTTAGAGAACCGGACTTGCTCTATGAATGCATCGCGCCGCGTCTTGACTGGACTGCTGTCATTAAAATTTCAGTACCTTTTTGCTTCCCTGGTGAGTCTACTGTGTTATGGATGATTGCTTTCATGAATTTCCTCGCTCCCGGTACTGCGTCCTGCAGAAAAATCACACAAAAACCAGTGCTTGTGCCAGGAATCACAACCACTGCTGCCAACTGCCGCAGTTATCGGTAATAGACCTCGGGATGCTAAGACGTTAGTTTGGAAAGCTCGCAATTACTGGAAATGTCCTACTTTATGAATGGCTCCATTGCTAACATTGTCTGAAAGAGCAGTGGATGTTTCTCCAATGTACTTACAACGCGTTTCTTAGCCACAGGTTATTGCAGCAGCTTCTGTTTGTTGGAGAATGGCTAGAGATATTAATTGAGCACTTACTTTTTGTTTTTCAGTTATCCACAATTGAGCATTTACGTTTTATTTGATCCTTTAAACTCTGTTATCTTTGTATGTGGTAACACAGAATATGTTTTTTCAAATTAAACTTTCGTTTTAAATATGATATCGACACGAGGCGCCATCTTCAAACTTCGTGTGGTCTTCACTATAAAGACTGAGAAGACTTTCGTCACCTCTTGGAACTCAAAAGCGTGTACGATACTCAGTGATCCGTCGATATGCAGTTAATTGTGATAATGGCAGTTAGTCGTTCAAATATTACTGTGATTCAGAACCTTCAACATTCAGCGATGAAAGTAACAAGGACAAAAAACAAAACATTTTTTAGAAACAAAACGGCAGCAGCTGTGGAATAATCCTTTATTTGTACAACCAGTTTCGCAACATTAAAGTTGCATCAACTGGTACATAATCAAATCATTTACAGCGAAATATAGAGATTATTGGACGCCCCCACGCTCTGTGATGTTGTATTGAAACGTGCTTAAGGAACGCTAGTCCGCAGAGAGGCAGGATGAAGGGGACGACCCTGGTGAAGGCCTCAAGTTTGTGTGGAACCGGTTTACCACGGCGTGAACATGCCCGTACCGATACCAGAAGTACACTCCTGGAAATTGAAATAAGAACACCGTGAATTCATTGTCCCAGGAAGGGGAAACTTTATTGACACATTCCTGGGGTCAGATACATCACATGATCACACTGACAGAACCACAGGCACATAGACACAGGCAACAGAGCATGCACAATGTCGGCACTAGTACAGTGTATATCCACCTTTCGCAGCAATGCAGGCTGCTATTCTCCCATGGAGACGATCGTAGAGATGCTGGATGTAGTTCTGTGGAACGGCTTGCCATGCCATTTCCACCTGGCGCCTCAGTTGGACCAGCGTTCGTGCTGGACGTGCAGACCGCGTGAGACGACGCTTCATCCAGTCCCAAACATGCTTAATGGGGGACAGATCCGGAGATCTTGCTGGCCAGGGTAGTTGACTTACACCTTCTAGAGCACGTTGGGTGGCACGGGATACATGCGGACGTGCATTGTCCTGTTGGAACAGCAAGTTCCCTTGCCGGTCTAGGAATGGTAGAACGATGGGTTCGATGACGGTTTGGATGTACCGTGCACTATTCAGTGTCCCCTCGACGATCACCGGTGGTGTACGGCCAGTGTAGGAGATCGCTCCCCACACCATGATGCCGGGTGTTGGCCCTGTGTGCCTCGGTCGTATGCAGTCCTGATTGTGGCGCTCACCTGCACGGCGCCAAACACGCATACGACCATCATTGGCACCAAGGCAGAAGCGACTCTCATCGCTGAAGACGACACGTCTCCATTCGTCCCTCCATTCACGCCTGTCGCGACACCACTGGAGGCGGGCTGCACGATGTTGGGGCGTGAGCGGAAGACGGCCTAACGGTGTGCGGGACCGTAGCCCAGCTTCATGGAGACGGTTGCGAATGGTCCTCGCCGATACCCCAGGAGCAACAGTGTCCCTAATTTGCTGGGAAGTGGCGGTGCGGTCCCCTACGGCACTGCGTAGGATCCTACGGTCTTGGCGTGCATCCGTGCGTCGCTGCGGTCCGGTCCCAGGTCGACGGGCACGTGCACGTGCACGTGCACCACTGGCGACAACATCGATGTACTGTGGAGACCTCACGCCCCACGTGTTGAGCAATTCGGCGGTACGTCCGCCCGGCCTCCCGCATGCCCACTATACGCCCTCGCTCAAAGTCCGTCAACTGCACATACGGTTCACGTCCACGCTGTCGCGGCATGCTACCAGTGTTAAAGACTGCGATGGAGCTCCGTATGCCACGGCAAACTGGCTGACACTGACGGCGGCGGTGCACAAATGCTGCGCAGCTAGCGCCATTCGACGGCCAACACCGCGGTTCCTGGTGTGTCCGCTGTGCCGTGCGTGTGATCATTGCTTGTACAGCCCTCTCGCAGTGTCCGGAGCAAGTATGGTGGGTCTGACACACCGGTGTCAATGTGTTCTTTTTTCCATTTCCAGGAGTGTATTCAGCTGTTATCAGCCCGTGATACGCCGGCTGCATACGAACTTGGAGGACTTATCATGGCCGTTTACTTCATTCCAACGCTCTTATTTTGAATATGGCTTCCTTTAAGGATGTAAAATACAACATGACTGAGAGTGATGAGGACGTCCAATAATCTCTACACTTCGCTGTAAACGACTGGATTATTTAACTGATGATGCAAATTTCATGTTGCGGAACCGGTTGTACTAACAGCTGCTGCGGTTTTGTTTGATAAGAACTCATTTCTGCAGCTGTGATTGCCCACAAATTTATGTTAAAAGCAAAACAGTCATTTAACATCATACCCATGCCTAAAGATTAGCGTGTTATCACATTGTAGTTATAAAATAAAATGATCACCATACGTAAATAGTGATGTAAGAAAGGAAGAAATACTCCGTCAGTACTTAGTTCGTAGAAAGGAAGTGCACTAGCTATCTGAATGCCTTCGGATGTGTAAGACACGTAAAAACGGTGTCTCATCGTGTAAAATAATTCAAACAAATCTCTGAATATGAATTACCTTTTCAGAAATAGTTTCAGGTTCTGTGTGAAGGAAATAAGCAATACCAAGAGAGAATAAAATGTGATGGAAAAAACTCAGTCGGTTTTTGTGGGAACTATTGTCAAATGTTCCCAGCGTTTTAGTCGTAAAATAAACTTCTTTCAGGTATAGGTCAGAAAAAAAGCATATAAAGACTAATTTGATCACTCCCCAGTTTTTTTGACGAAGGACGCCATTCTAGGAACGGAAACTCTCACTGCGAGTTGTGTCGCCTTTCCTTCCCTTTCGCTGCTGCGATATTTACCCGTGAAGCGTCATTCAGCAGGTCGTTGGCTTCGTCGATTACCACCACGTTGCACGTCATGTCGGAATCGATTCAGTGGGGCGGCCTTGCTGTTCACGGGCGTTTTATTCGGGCCTCTGCTGCGTCTTGAATAATTAATTCGACGACTAGCATTTCCCGTTATATAGCACCTCCCCTCCATTTATTTATTAAACGTATGTAACTTCTTAAATTTTAAAACCTAAGAGCGGTTAGACATTATGCTTTTACCCTACGAAAGCACTCTGATATTAATAAAATATTAAGCTTATTAGGACAACGACAGAGCAATGAGTCAATATCAATACTGAACTCAAATTATAACTACCCAGGCTTAATAACGTTATTCTTGTGTACTACATCGACTTACACCCAAACCTCCAAATGTCAAATAGCCACATCAGTACCAAACGATGTATACCGATAGCTTGTCAACCAAACCACCGATAAAGTCTGCGTTACGCGCTGTCACCCAGGAGAATGTGCGTAAATGGTAAGCAATAAGGATCAAATGACCTACAGCGCACAAGGAAAACGTAACTGTGAGGGCCTCTCGTCCAGAGCTCCCGTGGGGAAGTCGGTATAGCCTTAGTTCGTCGTCCAAAGGATCCCAGGTTCGAGCTCGTATCGGTTGTTTTTTTTTTCCTGTCCTGCGCCAACCTCTTCATTTCAGAGTAGCACTTGCAACCTACATCGTCAATTATTTGTCGAGTTAATTCCAATCTCTATCTTCTTCCATAGTTTTTGCCCTCTACAGCTCCCTCTAGTACCATGGAAGTCATTCCCTGATGCCTTAACAGATCTCCTATCATCCTGTCTCCTGTTAGTGTTTTCCACATATTCCTTTCCTCTCCTATTCTGCGCAGAGCCTCCTCATTCCTTACCTTATCAGTCCATCTAATTTCCAACATTCGTCCGGGCCACATCTCAACTCTTCTGTTCCGGTTTTCCCACAGTCCATCTTTCACTACCATACAATGCTGTGGTCAAAACGTACATTCTCAGAAATTTCTTCCTCAAATCTAGACTTCTCTTGGCCAGGAGTGCCGTTCTTGCGATTGCTAGCCTGCTTCTGAGTCCTCCTTGCTCCATCCATCATTGGTTACTTTGCTGCCTAGGGAGCAAAATTGCTTAACTTCATGTCTTTCGTGACCATCAATCCTGGTGTTAAGCGTCTCGCTGTTCTCATTTTTACTTCTCATTACTTTCGTCTTTATCCGATTCACTCTAAATCCATACTCTGTACTCATTAGAATGTTCATTCCCATTTAGCAGATCATGTAATTCTTCTTCACTTTCACTCTGGATAGCAATGTCATCAGCGAATCGTATCATTGATATCCTTTCACCTTGAATTTTAATTCCCCTCCTGAATCTTTCTTTTATTTGAATCATTGCTTTTTCGATGTGCAAATTGAACAGTAGGGGCGAAAGACTATATCCCTGTCTTAAACCCTTTTTAATTCGAGCACTTCGTTCTGGGTTGTCCATTCTTATTATTCCCGCTTGACTCTTGTACATATTGTATATTACCCGACTCTTCCTACAACTTATTGCTATTTTTCTTAGAATTTCGAACATCTTGCACCATTTGACATTGTTGAACGCTCTTTCGACATATCCTATGAGCGTTTCTTGACTTTTTTCGGTCTTGCTTCCATTATTAACCGCAACGTCAGGATTGCCTGTCTGGTGCCTTTACCTTTCCTAAATCCAAACTGATCTTCATCTAGCACATCCTCAATTTCCTTTTCCATTCTTCTGTATATTGTTCTTGTCTGTAACTTTGATGCATCGTTCTGTGATAATTCTCGCACTTGTAAGCTCTTGCAGTCTTCGGAATTGTGTGGATAATATTTTTCTGAAAGTCAGTCGGTATGTCACCAGACTCATACATTCTACACACCAACGTGAATAGTCGTTTTGTTGCCACTTCCTCCAATGATTTTAGAAATTCTGATGGAATATTATCTATCCCTTCCTCCTTATCTGATCTTAAGTACGATTAGTATTTTGAATAGAGAAAATTACATACATAATCCCAACAGTTACAACTGAAAGAATTTATGGATCCCTCAGTTTCAACTAGATCAAAAGATGGACAGGCTTTTACAGTTTTAACAGTATTGCGTCTGAATGTTGCGGTTTAGACTTCGTTGCGGTCACAGCCAGCTTCATCTTCCGTCTGGAATGAATATGCACCTCGTACATTCTCTCACCGTCCAGAATTATTAGAGCAATGCCATTGCCCTCGGTTGGTAGGTACAGGTACAGAACGCATCACCACGTCGTCTGAGTCCACAAGACAACAGCAAGTACGTCTGAATCGTTTACTTGGTCTCTCTCGTTTACTACGGTCTCTGTGCTACTGCTCCTTTAGATCTACAAAAATAGTGTGTGGTCTTTTTTTCACTATGACTGTGCACGCATCTTACTAATGTTTGATTTGCTTATAATATATCTTGTTAGTTGCTATGTTCTTCAGACTGGTTTGAGGCAGCTCTCATCCTTCAGCAACCACTTCTCTCAGACCCAGTGAGGTGCTGCAGCGATCGACACACTGGACTCGCATTCGGGAGACCGATGGGTACCTGCCGGCCATCCTGATTTACGTTTTTGGTGATTTCCTTAAATTGCTCGAGGAAAATGGCGGGATTGTTCTTTGAAAAGGGCACGGCTGATTTCCTTCCCTATACTTTAAATAGTCCGAGCCTGTGCTCCGTCTCTAATGACTTCGGTGTCGACGGAACGTTACACACTAATCTTCCTTCCTTCCTTTTGCTCTCCGTTTAACTCTGCGCAACATACATTCTTTTCAGCCTGCTTATTGTAGTCAAGGCCTTGTCTTCTTCCGCAATTTTTACCTCTCCACCAAAACACACACACACACACACACACATTCTTTCCTCCACCACAATACCTACGATTTCTTGATGCCTCAGGATGTGTCGTATCAGTCGATCTCTTCTTTTAAGCTGTGCCACACATTTCCTTGGTTCAAATGGCTCTGAGCACTATGGGACTTAACATCTATGGTCATCAGTCCCCTAGAACTTAGAACTACTTAAACCTAACTAACCTAAGGACATCACACAATACCCAGTCATCACGCATATTTCTTTTCTTTGCTTTTCTATCTCGTCATTAGTTATGCGACCTACCCATCCAATCACCGGCATTCTTCTGCCGCTCGCGTTTCAAAAGCTTCTTTTCTTTTCTTCTCTGAACTGTTTATCGTCCAAGTTTGACTTCCGTGCGAGGTACACTTCAGATAAATGCCTGCATAAAAAAACTTTTTAACACGTAGATTTATATTCGGCTTGAACCAGTTTCTACTTTTCAGAAACGCTTTTCTTGTAATTGCTGGTCTGCATTTTATATTTTCTCAACTTTGGACACCGTCAGTATTTTGCTGCTCAAATATTAAAACACACCTACTATATTTAATTCCCTCAGCATCGTCTGATTTAATGCGACTACTTTGTTTCATTACCGTGTTTTTACTTTGCTTGATCTTCATCTTATCCCACTTTCCAAGACACTATCCATTCTGTTCAACTGCTCTTCCAAGTCCTTTGCCGCCTCTGACGGAATTACAGCGTCATCGGCAAACCTCAAAGTTGTTATTCCTTTTCCCTGAACTTTAACTTCCTTTCAAAATTTTTCCTTCGTACCCCTTACTGCTTGCTCAATGCACACATTGAATAACATCAGGGATAGGCTACAACACTTTCTCAGTCCCTTCTCAGCTAACGCCCCGATGAGTCTTTCACGTCTATCAGTCATTTACAAAAGAAAGACTTCATACGTAGAGTGCTACAATGGAATCAGAGTGTGCTTCATAATAAAAACAAAACAAAGTTCTGAGGAAGTTCTCGTGTGTCTAACTATCTTGTCAAGGTCAGACAGAAAGTATTCAATTGTTAGATGTACCCAATTGTTCTGTGGCCTTTATGTTTTTGCCACTGTGTGGGATGTGCATTTAGGTAGCGCCGCAAGGTAAAATGCAGTCACCTACCGCTTATTACAAGAGATAGATTTAATAAGAGACACCAAAGCAGAACTTCTAATATATCTTATTTGCTAACGAATTAGAGCGAACGCCGTCCCTATATGGGTGTGTATTTTCCCTGCTTGGATATTCATTGCTGAAGTTAATAGCCATTAAACTTTAAAAATATTCCCCCGTCTTCGCACAGTGTATGACGGAGTTCAAATTTGGTACCAATATTTTTTGTGTTAATATGGGACTCCAAAAAACGTACTTAAAGATTGAATCACTACAACATAAAAAACTCGACGCACTTCTGTGTACATCCACATGGATACTCTGCAAATCACATTCAAGTGCCTGGCAGAGGGTTCATCGAACCACCTTCACATTTCTCTATTATTCCAATGTCGTATAGTGCGCGGAAAGAATGAACACCTGTATTTTTCTGTACGAGCTCTGATTTCCCTTATTTTATCGTGATGACCGTTCCTCCCTATGTAGGTCGGTGCCAACGAAGTATTTTCGCATTCGGAGGGGAAAGTTGGTGATTGGAATTTTGTGAGAAGATTCCGTCGCAACTAAAAACGGCTTTCTTTTAATGATTTCCAGCCCAAATCCTGTATCATTTCTGTGACACTCTCTCCCATATTTCGCGATAATACAAAACGTGCTGCCTTTCTTTGAACTTTTTCGATGTATTCCGTCAGTCCTATCTGGTAAGGATCCCACGCCGCGCAGCAGTATTCTAAAAGAGGAAGGACAAGCGTAGTGTAGGCAGTCTCCTAAGTAGCTCTGTTACATTTTCTATGTGTCCTGCCAATAAAACGCAGTCTTTGGTTAGCCTTCCCCACAACATTTCCTATGTGTTTCTTCCAATTTAAGTTGTTCGTAATTGTAATACCTAGGTTTTTAGTTGAATATACGGCTTTCAGATTAGAATGATTTATCGTGTAACCGAAGTTTAACGAGTTCCTTTTAGCACTCATGTGGATGTCCTCACACTTTTCGTTATTTAGGGTCAACTGCCAATTTTCGCACCATTCAAGTATCTCTTCTTAATCACACTGCAGTTTGTTTTGTTCTTCTGGTGACTTTATTAGTCGATAAAAGACAGCGTCATCTGCGAACGACCTAAGACGGCTGCTCAGATTGTCTTCCAAATCGTTTATATAGATAAGGAACTGCAAAGGGTCTGCAACGCTACCTTGGGGAACGCCAGAAATCACTGCTGTTTTACTCAATGACTTTCTGTCAGTTACTACGAACTGTGACCTCTCTGACAGGAAATCACGAATCCAGTCACATAACTGAGGTGATATTCATATAAGCACGCAATTTCACTACAAGCCGCTTGTGTGGTACAGTGTCAAAAGCCTTCGGAAATCTAGAAATACGGAATCGATCTGAAATCCCTTATCAATAGCACTCAACACTTCATGTGAATAAAGAGCTAGTTGTGTTTCACAGGAATGATGTTTTCTAAACCTATGTTGACTGTGTGTTAATAGACCGTTTTCTTCAAGGGAATTCATAATGTTCGAACACAATAAATGTTCTAAAATCCTGCTGCATATCGACGTTAACGATATGGGCCTGTAATTTAGTGGATTACTCCTACTACCTTTTTTGAATATTGGTGTGACCTGTGAAACTTTCCAGTCTTTGGGTACGGATCTTTCGTCGAGCGAACGGTTGTATATGATTGTTAAGTACGGAGCTAATGCATCAGCATACTCCGAAAGGAACATAATTGGTATACAGTCTGGACCAGAAGACTTGCTTTTATTAAGTGATTTAAATTGCTTCACTACTCCGAGGATATTTACTTCTACGGCACTCACGTTGGCAGCTGTTCTCGATTCGAATGTATTGTCAAAGGCAACAAAAGTTAACAGAAATACATAAGGGTGATAAATTTAACAAGTTTTTGTCACGAATTCCATTTGTTATACGACGGTCAGTTTGGCTTGAGGAAAGTTAAAGGCACTAGGTATCCAGTTTTGACGCTGAGGTTGACAAAGGAAACAAAGACAGAAAAATTAGAACACTGTCATAGGAGTTGTCTACCTAAGGAAAGTGTTCGACAACTTGAAATGGTGAATGCTGTTTGAAATTGTCAGAAAAATGGATTAAGCTATAGAGAAACATGGATAATATGCAATATGTATAAGAATCAAACAAGAACAATAAAAATGGAAACCCAAGAACTAAGTACTCGATTCTGAAAGGGTGTAAGACAGTGGTTACCAACCTGAAGGTAATTACCGCCTGAAGGGTAAAATGAAATTTTCTGGAGGGTAAAAACTAAACGATTCGATTCTGTTTCAATCACGAAGTCAGTAAGACTCTAATATTGATTATGTAAGTTATCAATACTTTTTCTCAGTCAGTAGTATTAATGCAGTGGAGGTTATAGGTTCCTCACATACTATGCCCACTATACACATATGTTGTGCTTTGTCCCGTACATCGCTGATGATAAAAATGAGATATTCGTATCGAATGCTAAATATCTCACGAAAATGTCTTCTGCAAGTTGTAGATAGTACCTGCAGTAGTCTAGAAATTGCTTCGTTACTCGCTTCGAAACAGATAAATGAATTAATTAACAACATGACACAGTAGCAACTACACAAGGGTACTGTAGTGCTGTACACAATTTATATTATTGTTATTATTATTATTATTAATGTCATAGTGGTCAGAGACAAAGCATTAACAGCCTGACGTGACTTCTTTCTACCAGTTAAGATGTAAGGAGTACAGCAATGAAATGTTTTACAAACAGTAAGTACAGTGCACATATCTGAACTTGTTTGATTTTAAATGGGGTTCCAGTGTGCAGGTCAATCAAGTGCCGCAATGGAGAGGAGTAATGCAGGAGAGGCATGTTTTGTAAAAAGTGTGTACCCTCACTATGGATAGCCACCTGTCTTTTCTGAGAAGGAGTTATGGGTAGCACTTGCGTTGCACCGCGAATTCGTTCGTCATTCATTCTAATGCACACAAAAGCTCAATATAATTCATCTTTCATCATTTTAAAAATGGAAGTGTTCCAAGAAAAGTCTTTCATTCTACAGTTTATTCAGGTGCTAAATTTGGTGATAATGTGGAGGAAGGGGGGGGGCAACAGATGGTTGGGGGGGGGGGGGGGAGGCGAGAAGGGCGGGATACTAGTTAATGACTGATCGCATTCAGGGGTAATTGTCTAACCAATGTTGTAAGAAATGTATGTAATCTTTCGCTCTTATTGTTGAATCTATATTTCGATGATCCGATAATACACTCCTGGAAATTGAAATAAGAACACCGTGAATTCATTGTCCCAGGAAGGGGAAACTTTATTGACACATTCCTGGGGTCAGATACATCACATGATCACACTGACAGAACCACAGGCACATAGACACAGGCAACAGAGCATGCACAATGTCGGCACTAGTACAGTGTATATCCACCTTTCGCAGCAATGCAGGCTGCTATTCTCCCATGGAGACGATCGTAGAGATGCTGGATGTAGTCCTGTGGAACGGCTTGCCATGCCATTTCCACCTGGCGCCTCAGTTGGACCAGCGTTCGTGCTGGACGTGCAGACCGCGTGAGATGACGCTTCATCCAGTCCCAAACATGCGCAATGGGGGACAGATCCGGAGATCTTGCTGGCCAGGGTAGTTGACTTACACCTTCTAGAGCACGTTGGGTGGCACGGGATACATGCGGACGTGCATTGTCCTGTTGGAACAGCAAGTTCCCTTGCCGGTCTAGGAATGGTAGAACGATGGGTTCGATAACGGTTTGGATGTACCGTGCACTATTCAGTGTCCCCTCGACGATCACCGGTGGTGTACGGCCAGTGTAGGAGATCGCTCCCCACACCATGATGCCGGGTGTTGGCCCTGTGTGCCTCGGTCGTATGCAGTCCTGATTGTGGCGCTCACCTGCACGGCGCCAAACACGCATACGACCATCATTGGCACCAAGGCAGAAGCGACTCTCATCGCTGAAGACGACACGTCTCCATTCGTCCATCCATTCACGCCTGTCGCGACACCACTGGAGGCGGGCTGCACGATGTTGGGGCGTGAGCGGAAGACGGCCTAACGGTGTGCGGGACCGTAGCCCAGCTTCATGGAGACGGTTGCGAATGGTCCTTGCCGATACCCCAGGAGCAACAGTGTCCCTAATTTGCTGGGAAGTGGCGGTGCGGTCCCCTACGGCACTGCGTAGGATCCTACGGTCTTGGCGTGCATCCGTGCGTCGCTGCGGTCCGGTCCCAGGTCGACGGGCACGTGCACCTTCCGCCGACCACTGGCGACAACATCGATGTACTGTGGAGACCTCACGCCCCACGTGTTGAGCAATTCGGCGGTAGGTCCACCCGGCCTCCCGCATGCCCACTATACGCCCTCGCTCAAAGTCCGTCAACTGCACATACGGTTCACGTCCACGCTGTCGCGGCATGCTACCAGTGTTAAAGACTGCGATGGAGCTCCGTATGCCACGGCAAACTGGCTGACACTGACGGCGGCGGTGCACAAATGCTGCGCAGCTAGCGCCATTCGACGGCCAACACCGCGGTTCCTGGTGTGTCCGCTGTGCCGTGCGTGTGATCATTGCTTGTACAGCCCTCTCGCAGTGTCCGGAGCAAGTATGGTGGGTCTGACACACCGGTGTCAATGTGTTCTTTTTTCCATTTCCAGGAGTGTAGAAATGAAAGGGAAGTTCAAGGATAGGATTTAAATTCAAGGAGAAAGGATATTTATAATAAGATTCGCTGATGACATTGCTATACTCAGTGAAAGCGAGGAAAAATTCCTTGATCTGCTGAATGGAATGAACAGTCGAAGAAGGACGAAAGTAATGAGGAGTAGCAGAAATGGCATTAACGGTATACCTAACATCAAAATTGGATGCCACCAAGTAGACGAAGTGAAATAATTCCGCTACCTTGGAAGCAAACTAACACATGACCGACGAAACAAAGAATATGTAAGAAGCAGACTAGCACAGGTAAAGAGAGCATTTGTCGCTTAAAGAAGTTTATTACGATAGAAAGTAGGCCTTAATTTGAGGAAGAAATTTCTAAGAATATACGGTTGGAACACATATTGTATGGAACTCAGTCATGGGCTTAGAACCGAAAAACAAAAGAATCGAACCGTTTGAGATAAGGTACTGTAGAAGGATGTTGAAAATGAGGTGGACTGGTATGATAAGAAATGTGGAACTTTTCTGCAGAATTGGCAAGGAGAGAAATATGTGGAAAGCACTGACAAAAAAGAGAGGGACAGAATAAAAGGACATGTGTTAAGACATCTGGAAATAGGTTCAGTGATATACAGGGAACTGTATAGGGTAAAAACGATAGGGAAAGATAGAGATTGGGAAATATCCAACAAATAATTGGGGATGTTGAGTTTAAGTGATGCTCTAAGACCACGATATTGGCACAGGAGAGGAACTTGTGGTGGGTTGTAATAAATCAGTCAGAAGACTCATGATCAAAAAAAGAAACAGGAAGGTCGAAACATGCTTTTACATGTCATGATTCTACAATGTAGGAAGAAGTATATATGAGATACAGTTCGTTGACAGAAGACTTAACACCGTGTCTGCTATGGAGTTTTTGTTGTCCTTCAGCCAGAAACTAAAAAAAAAAAAATATGCACAATAACATTAACAAGGTCTTTAAAAACAAATACTATGAAATATTATTTGTTGGACATTACTAGTGCCATATCATAGCAGAATTCAGACAGAAAGCAATTATTTATAGGTTTATACAAGCGTACTTCGCCACATCCATCTTCCCTATCAAATATGATTCTTCAATTTTCCATTTTTACTTATTGGCAATACCAGTATCATGAAGTAATTATCGCTTATACTTTAAGAGCTAACTGTATATGAACCTGTATTTGTTCTATATTTTTGTTGATAATTATCTAAGTAGCACTAATTATAAAATAAATACGCAATTTGCAGTTGAAATTTAGGTTACTATGAAAACTTTAATTCGCATAGACCGGCCTTAGCGCACGAATGTTCATCGACGTTAAATTACGTGCACCGGACTGAAAAGGGAATGCAGCAGTGAAACGAGATGTAGCATATTTCCACACACACAAAAATTAATCCACATAATCGATTACAGGAGAGTTAAAACGATCCAGAACATTAGCGCAAGTGTAACACTTGTCGGTGCAAAGACAAGGCTGATAAAAACTTGGCGTTCTGAGGTCTCAGCTACTGCGGGACGGTATCAACATTGGACACTGCCTATAGAGGGCGAACCCGAACCGCAACGACAGAATTTCGGAGGCTGTTTAAAGCATTTGGCAGAACGAACCCACCGATTCTGCTGGCTCGTTACAAAGTAATTGCATTCCTTTGATTGAATTTTCCTTTGTAACTGTATAGTGCTGGAAAGATATGCACAAGAATGCAAATGTTGATATCAGTCTCTGTGTTTCTTGTTTCGAAATGAATGTGTTACATCATTCACTCATGGTATGTTGTGTTGATAACAGCTATGTCGACTTTATATGTGCGGTGTCTGCTTTTCTTGGACATATCCAAAAGAACAGATACCACATTTGTAATTAAGGCGATGACAGCCAATGATTCCTTCAGTGCAGATGCACACCAAGCTCGAACTCCTGCAGGAATCAGCGAGATGCAGCGAGTACTGAGGGCAATGAGCAGGGACCTACACCAGTAGTGTGTCGCATAAGTTGAGAAATTGAGTCTGACAGGAGGCGTGCTAGGGTAGTCCGTGCAGTTGTGCTGACCACTGCGTCCAGACTGTGTAGTGTCAGCCAATCTGTCTCGTCAGCAGGAGACCCAGGTTCGATTCGCGGTCTGGCACAAATTTTCAACTTTCCCCATTGATAAAAACAATTCCCACTGGCAACTAATGTCTAAAATCGTTCTGTCTTAATGCTGACTTCATTCTTCGCCACAAACCTTGAAAGGTCTCTGTTGGATTACTTTCATGTTAATTTCTTAAATCTGTTGTCATTTACGGCATAAATTCCTCGTCTGAATTTACTGTGGTGTTTCTGACTATCTGGGAGGAGACTGAGCAGTGAAACGTGTTACTTTTACACATAAACAAGAACAATCCGTCACACTACTACACTTTAAAACACAGTTTATATGCAATTCATGTCACACAGTCTCATACAGAACCTACATCCGCTTTCTTTTATATACTGTATATGATAAGATACTGTCATCCCCCTTCCCTTCTGTGTCAAATAATGAATGAGCAAATGTATTTCTAGTTGCATGCTTGACGGTAGCAGACAAGCCTGTCTGTTAGAGAACAGTAGGACCAACATCGGAACAGGTAGCTACGCATTCTAGAAGCAAAGAGGTTTCTATTCTTAGTATGGTCCTGTCCGTCCCTTGTCATGTTGGTATAGGGAGCTGCCTCTCTGGTCACTTCCGTTTGTATTTGTGAAGCACGCTCGGTAGGAGCCCAGCAGGTCAGTCTGTCTGCGGCGAGCGTCTGAAATGGTAAGATCTCCGGCTAAGCGCGTGTCTGCAAAGTCCGTAGGACAATGGATTTCTTAAGTTCAGCCTAACTGAAAATTTAATCACCTTTTCAGGTTTAGCTCTAAAATATCTAATGTTATCTTAAATTTCAACGCAGTGTATTTCGATTGTGAAGTTCAGAATATCTTCCAGTAGTTGCTTTGTCACTACTTTGTGAGTAAAGTGGAACCACGTGTAGATCAGTAACTCTAACTAAGATCATTAATCTTAAATGCGAATGTGCGTGAGATTATAACGTCTCGTCTTGACAATATTTTTCAATATAGCAACTTTTCTTTATGTTCAACCCACGTGGAGTGTACTTTGTGAGACCAGTACCACGTGTTTATACAATTGTTTGACCCATCAGGTTAATAGTAAGACGGTAGTAATCAGTTCGAGGTTTTTCTTTTGTAAATTGCATTTCGATCTAATTTATTTTAATTATCAAAATTATTGTGGAGTTACACTCTTCGTGTAAACCAAGTTGACCACATGAAGCATGTGGTGTAATCATCAAAGGAGCACTCAGCTATTCTATTCTGGAAGATTTCACAGAGAGTTAGTATGAATTTAGTATACCAGTGTGTGGTAATTACATGACGGACAGGATTGCGCTACGAACGTAACTTCTTTGGGTGAAAATTGAATCGGTTGGTTGTGGTTAATTTCCTCTTGCATATGTTTCAACGTTCTTCTTGTGTTATTTTATGAATGCAGTGTTGTATGTAGTCTCCCAATCTTGGCTCCCTATTTGATGTGTTCCGTAAGATTACAAACTCACATTTTCACAATCCTAAATAGGGCACAAGTTTAGTTATGAATCAAGTTTGATATGCTGAAATTTTAACGGAACAATGATCAATGTTAAAATAAATGTCCAAATATAAACTGATTTATTTCTTTTTATTTAAATTGTCTTATATATATATATATATATATATATATATATATATATATATATATATATATCATCGGTTGTCGTATGTATATTAAAAGATTATAATTAATGTTAATCTGGTTGGGAATTTGGGAAGCTAGACTGGATACCTGGTGAAACAGTTGCGCAGTAATGCAAAGTTAACTTCCCCAGACAGCTCACAGCTTTTAAACCGCTTTTATTGTCTATCAGCACCGCTTTCATAACAAATTAATGCAACAACATTACAACCTTACATTTAGTACTTCTCGGGTCTCGGTAATTTCCAAGAAGGATTGCTTATCGAAGTCGGAGTGGTCCAAACGATACATATCGAACGGGCGATAGAAACCGATTATGGAATCCTCGTGGGGGGCGCTATGATCAATTATTTGTGATCCACATTTTTATCAGTTTTCCGTTGTTCCTTTAGTTCGTGCACATTACATTTCCGCCGTAATTATTTGTGATTTGATTAGCAAACTCACACGGTTTCTGTCGATAGCGAGTGTAATTTCTGCTGCTTCTCACGTTTCTTCTGCGGATTGTCTGACATGGAAAACTCTAATTCCATGTATATCCAGCATAGACAAATGTTTGACTTTTTGCCGCAAATATGGACTTCTGCCGGACGAGGAAAGGAGGGACTGTATTGACCGTGGTGCTGCGAAGTCTGTAAAACTTCGTAAGAGGAGTGTCGACACTGAGACACCGTTGCAATTTCATTGCGAACTTTGCCGAAAGCCAATCAACATCAGGAAAAATACGTGGTTCGAGTCCTCCAAATTATCCATTCAGACGAGCGTAATTCTTGTGTCGCGCTGGATTCGAGATTACACGTTGCAAGCCACAGCATCAGAAACTGAGTTGTCCGCAAATACCGTGTGTGACTATTTCGGGTTTTGCCGAGTAGTCTGTTACGTGGTAGTGACAAATGATTGTGTGCCAATTGGTGGAGCGAACAAAATTGTAGAAGTAGGCGAATCTCATATCGCTAGCCGAAAGAACCAGAGAGGGCAACCTTCTAAAAGTGAAATAGATCATATTTGGGTATTCGGTGGGATAGAAAGAGAATCCCACAAGTGTTTCGTTGTGTGGGTCTGATAAAACACTTCATACTGCCGGAACAAAAGTCATCACAGACGGGTTTCAGTCGTACAAGACTCTAAAAGCTGAAGGGTTCGATCACGGCTTCGTGAACCATTCAGTGGATTTCGTCTCTTCAGATGACGCCAGTGGCCGGCCGGGTGGCCGTGCGGTTCTAGGCGCTCCAATCTGGAACCGCGCGACCGCTACGGTCGCAGGTTCGAATCCTGCCTCGGGAATGGATGTGTGTGATGTCCTTAGGTTAGTTAGGTTTAAGTAGTTCTACGTTCTAGGGGACTGATGACCACAGATGTTAAGTCCCATAATGCTCAGAGCCATTTGAACAATTTTTTTGTTAAGTCCCATAGTGCTCAGAGCCATTTGACGCCGGTGTCCACATCCAGAATATTGAGCCGCTATGGATGTCTGTCAATTCTACCATAAAAAGAGAAGGGTATCCAGGACAAAGAGACGAACTGTACTTGTTCCAGTACCTATACTTCCACAACTTGCATTTGCGAGGAAAAGTCGACGCATGCGACACTCCGCCGATATTCCTGCGCGATATTGGCAGAGTTTACCCGGGCTACGGGAAAAAAGGAATTGCCTCTGTAGCTTATACATACACGGACTGTCACAAGACGATAACACCGACGACGAGTAAGGTAAGTCGTCTCCTTTGAATTTACAAGTGCTTCTCTAACGCTTTTCTTTTGTAGTTGCTAGTGACAACTCATAACGCCCGCCACGTGACTTCCATAATCGATTTACTATCGCACGTTCGATATGTATCATTTGGACCCCTCCGACTTCGATAGGCAATCATTGTTGGAAATTACCCTGGTGTCTCTCGCGTTTGTTTTTCCATAATTGTTTGTTGAACCTTAACAGTGATATACATAAGTTCACTGATGAAGAGTTGGCTAAAATGTACCTCGTGTGTTCGGCGAATGCAGTGGAAGAGCGGCGCGACGACGCTGTGCCGAGTCGTTCTACATTTTGGTCATTCCATTCGACGCATTTTGTCACTACAGTGAATGTATTTTCACGGAAACGAAGGTAACTGAGATAACAAGCCGACTAAATCGCTATTGCATTACAAGCCACCAGAGACCAACACTCCCTCATACCAAAATGCTCAGAAAATTTACTAGAGAAACGTTCAAAATTTTGTAGGTGATGTTCGGGTTCACCCTTGACAGGTTTTCTATACGTTGCTTTGCGCCCTATGGTTGCACGCCAAGAGTCTAACGGATCATGTAGTACATATCAGAACTATGGATGACGTTGCAGCATTCACGATGATTCATTTCGGTGTCCACGTCCAGCTTAGCTAATGCTCTCATCTACGATCAGGCAGAAGAGCGTGGGACGTTGAATTTCCTTCCTGGTTTTATTTACAGCTCGCGTATATCTTGTCTCTTGGCTTTGTGTTACGCGCTCCGCGCTGCCCGGATATATGCTTGTTATCGTACCCACAGTTATCATGCATAGTCCTGTGGCAAAGAATAAGCCGTTAACAGCAGTATCTACAGCGCAAGAAGTACAGGACTGGTGCTATCGCCCCCAACAGCACGGCTATTCCAAAGTCCAGTCCAATAGGGTAGGTACACATGAGGACGTCCATTCATAACAAAATTGTAAATAATAATATTTTCTAGTATGTTGGACACAAATTACTTATGTGTCTGAAGAGCAGACGTTATTCGGCATCAAGTATCCCGAATGTGAGAATGAAGTGACACTGGAAGAATAAATTTGAAGATTCAGCAACGTTTCGAGTAATACAATTACTGTCACTAGCAAGTACAACCATTTCCTACTGATACTTTACCGGCGTTAGCATGCACAACCAGTTGCTATTTATCATTCTTCACTGAACAGCAGATGCAACTTGAAAGCAAAATCATTCTTCAGTTACTTCAAAAATTAGCGAATAATGACTGCTTTTTACCTCCATACGCACTGTATCATATCAATGCGCTCCAATTACTCTATGGACCACCAAAAGTTGATGAAAGTAACAGGCTAGATACTTTAGCATGTTAGCTTTCGTGTATCTTAAGCGATGATCCGTGTCAACCAAACCCAAAAATCGTGTTTCTAGTTTTTACACACACAACTACCTGTGGATCCTCAAGCCACTATACGGTTTGCTGCGGAGAATACTTGGTGTGCTACTATTCAATTTCAGTCGTGAATAGTGAGCGGCAAGAACGGCCGTTGGTAATATACTTATATGGATATGGTGTCTGTTCTGACACCATATCCATATAAGTATATAGTTCTGGCAACACCTAGCCGGCACGGTAGCTCAGCGTGTTCAATCAGAGAGCTGGTTGGCCTCTGTAATAAAAAAACTAAGTGGAAGGATCAACAAATGAGCTTTAACGGGTGTCTTGTGACGCCCGCAACGACCAAAGACAAAAAAAAAAAAAAATTGGATAGAGCGTCTGCCATGTAAGCAGAAGATCCCGTGTTCGAGTACCGGTCGGCTCACAAATTTTCACCTGTCCCCGTTGATATACATCAACGCCCGTTAGCAGCTGAAGATATTAATATAATTCTAATACCGTTGGTAATAGTTCGTATGAGCCAGAATCAGTCTTATTTCATCTTGACTGTCGTTTCACTAGATAGATGTAGAAGGAAGCAATACGTTGGTTGACACTTTTACGAACATACTCTTTCGGAATTTTAACACTAAGCCACACCCAACGTGTCCCTGGAGTTGGATGATAATATCTGCGACGCCTTCGCTCTTCCTATACGAACACACGACGAAACGCGCTAGAACCACATAATCAACTATCGCGCTAGAGCCACATAATCAACTGTCAGTCAAACGAGAGTTTTATTAGCTACCACCTTCATTGGTGGACTTCACTTTATAAAAAGTATTCCACTAAATCGATCTGAAACTCGAATTCAGTTCATATGCAGGATTAAAATAGGCGCCCGGATTTCAGTTCGAATCAGGACTGGAGGCAAAATATGTACCTAAACACAAACAAAATGATTATGTTACACTACTTTTTCGATGAGTAAATTAAACTATATGACTAGCCCTGTTATTTGTGGTGTTTTAACGGAAGCTTACGTTCGTTGAGTGTGGCTAAGTTACATGTGATCTATTCAGTGATGTACAGAGGTGAGAGAGCGCTGGTGTCTTCGCGTCAGGCAACGAGCGGCGTGAATCAGAGACACGCGTAGCGGCGTGCGTGCCGCACCAGAGGTCACTCTCATTGCCCCCTCCAAGGCGCAGCGTATTTTTACCGTAATGGACACTGGTAACTGCCGGCGCTGCAGGGCACGGCCTCGAAGACCACGGTCTGAGCTTTCGGTTTCGATTCCCTGTAAGGCGTCTCTAGGACACATAATGGGTGCAGTGCCAATGATTTCAGACTGCAGGGAAAGGAAACAACGAAGCTACACCAGACAGCTTCCTATTTTACTGTTCTCTGAGGTTCACCTGACCAATCATTATCTTAAGTAAACATAGTAGAAGTATTAGTATTAGCGTTAGTTTCAGTAACATACGTCTCAGTACTAGTAATTCCTGTAGAAAAATCGAGGTGATGGTTGAAATAATGGGCCCTTTTTGTACTTGTTTGTTATTGTGACAGTAATACATGCTGATGTAATAGTACTAATAGCAGTAAGCGGTGAAGATAACTGTAAAAAGAAATGGCTCTGAGCACTATGGGACTCAACAGCTGAGGTCATAAGTCCCCTAGAACTTAGAACTACTTAAACCTAACTAACCTAAGGACATCACACACATCCATGCCCGAGGCAGGATTCGAACCTGCGACCGTAGCAGTCGCGCGGTTCCGGACTGAAGCGCCTAGAACCGCTCGGCCACCGTGGCCGGCACTGTAAAAAGAGTCAAAATAGTTTTTGAAATAATGAAAACACACGGATGTTTTTCTTTTACACTTAAGGAAGTGACTGAGAGTGGAAAAAGACGCCATAGGAAAACAGCATATAGACTGGCGTACAGGTATCCTTCTAAATGTTGGAGAGAAATAGTGTGGTACACTGTAAACTATGTGAAATATTCAAAATAGGAAAAAATAGATCGAAAGGGTACAAATAAATGTAATTCTATATGCAAAGAGCCATTGTTCTCAGCTAGAAAATGGACTGCAAAAAATAAAAATAATAGATAAATTTACAGAGTTTTAAAAAACTATTCCATCTTTTGAGAGCAAAAAATATCGAGAAAACATGGGCTCTCATGCATACGTTAACAGATAATGGCACGTGTTCGTATTCGCTACTGTGAAAAACGTCTCTTATATGGCAAGCTCTTTGCTTCTCATATTTTGAGAGGTGGTCTTAACCTACGGACCAGAACAACGGAAATGAGTCCAATAAAGATTAACTCTATCTTAAAAGCTACGAGCAGTTGTTTATCTTCGATACACATCTCAGACCAAATAAAATGCTGATAGTTCTTAAGGTATACATTTTAGAGCCCACGTTTTCCGGATTTTTTTAACCATAGCAACCACCCCTCTAAGAATGGAATACTTCTTTAAAACATTGTAGTACTAAGTTCTGACTGGTCTCAGTTAACGTTCTTGTCGTACAAGTCACTTCGTTGGCGGCTATGGTTGTGAGGATGTGGGACCATGTTTTTCAAACGTTACATCAATCGCTTATCAAGTCATTTAATATAATTCAAGATTTTAGGGGGGCAGGGCAACGTTTACAACATCTGTAGTTTTAGTGACAGCTTTTGACGATGTTGACTCTAATATACTCTCAAATTGTGAAGGTGGCAGTGATAAAATACGAGCAGCGAAAAACTAACTATAACTTGTTCACAAACCAGATTGCAGTTTTAAGACTCGAAAGACATGGAAAGGAAGCTGTTGTTGAGAAGGGATTGAGTCAGAATTGTAGCCTATCTCTGAAGTTAATCAACCTGTCCAAGGAGAAATTTGGAAAGATAATTAAAGTTCAAGGAGGAGAAATACGAGTATAATCTTCGAAGTTCGCAATGACAGTGTAATTCTGTCAGAGACGGCACAGGACTTGGAAGATCAGTTGAATGGAATGGATAGTGTGTTGGAATGAGATTATAAGATAAATATCAACATACGTAAAACCAGAATAATGGAATGCAGTCTAATTCAGTCTGTCGATGTTGAGGGAATAAGATTAGGAAATGAGAATTTTTGAATTATTTTTGAAAGCGAACAGACACTAATAGACCACATTATATATATATACGTATATTATATAATAAACGTATGATACTTATTGTGAAACGCAGTTATAATTTTAAAATTTATATAACGGTCTTATATCCTCTAACTTGATAAGACACATTTGTGTACTAACTTTCTACGTACGTGGGAGGATAAATGGATAAGAAGAAAAAAGAAAATTAAAACATCAGTGGGAGTTCAAACACAAACCACTAACTGTGACAAAGCTTTAGTTGAACTTGTGACGCGGTACTAGGCGTTTAAATCGCGTCGAAAACTTTGACCGTCGTTTTCTCAGAAACGGTAGAGTGTCTACCGGTAACAAGAGAGACGAGTTCTCTTGTTTTGATCCCTCTACCAGTGAATGAAGTTTCTGGAAAATCGGAAGATGGCGCCTGCCGTCTTCTGCTTGTGAGTGTGGTGAAGCAGCAGCAACAGGCTGCACTTATATTCGGAAGAAAGACGGTTGGAATCTTCATTCGGCCACCCAGTTTTAGATTTACCGTGATTTCCCTAAATCGCTTCACAAATCGCCGTGAGCGTTCCTTCGGAACGGTACAACCTACTTGCTTTTCTATCTTTCCCCAATCTGAGCGAGTGCTCTGCCTCTAATAACCTCGTCATCGAAGGGGCGTTAAATCCAAATCTTCCTTTTCCGTTAACGTACCGATGAGGTTTCTTTTCTGATGACGCTATAAGCTTTGGTATACAGCGAAACGAATGTTTTCCCCATTGGAAAGCAACATCTGCCTTCCGGCACAACAGGCGCTGCAGTGAACACTGCTCCATCATTCACAGTTCGTCAGGAACCCCTCTTTGTCGAGAAATCACTCCGTAAATCTTCCTATTTTCCGTCTTAAAATTATCCTATCGTCAGAATATGTTTAACAGACACAGCTTCTACAGAATGAAGCAGACTAAAGCGTTTTACTGTGCGCCATCCTGCAATAAATAACCCTGCACGAATTTCATACGTGCATCCATGCTGCAAGAACTCAGGGACGCTCCACTGGAGACCCAGACGCCTGTAGGCAGTTGTCCTTCAGTCTGCTAAGTACGACGCTAAGTCTTCATGTGTATTCCACTCGCATCACGTCACCTGAGCGCTTAATCTGTCGCGGAGCCTCAACAGTGACCGTACACGGAACGCTTCACCCCGAGACTGCTGACTTACAGCAATCACTACCCAAAGTGATACGAAAGCCTGACTCAACTTGGTGACTGTGTAAAGAGGCTCATTTTGCACCCTCGATAGCCGGCTGCTGTGGCCGAGCGGTTCTGAGCACTTCAATCTAGAAACCACGCGACCGCTACGGTCGCAGGTTCGAATCCTACCTCGGGCATGGATGTGTGTGATGTCCTTAGGTTAGTTGTGTTTAAGTAGTTCTAGGTTCTAGGGGTCTGATGACCTCAGATATTGAGTCCCATAGTGCTCAGAGCCATTTGAACCAGTTTTGCACCCACGATAATATTTTTGTAGAGGTGATCTGGTCTCTCCTATCTCTGATTCGTAAAATTTACTCATGAAATGACTAGTCATATTGTGAATCTTCCTGGCAGATTAAAACTGTGTGCCGGACCGAGACTCGAACTCGGCAAAGGCCTTTCGCAGGCAAGTGCTCTACCAACTTTTTTTCTTTTTTTCTTTTTTTTTTGTGGGTTGTTGTATTTGTTCGGTACGGACGTCCTAAGACGCTTTATCAAGTTCGTCGTTGATCCATTCACTCAATTATTTTATTACAGAGCGCAGCTATCCCTCTGACCGAACACGCTGAGCTACACAAGCACGGATCGTGACCCGTTCTCACGGCTTTACTTCCGCCAGTACTTCGTCTCCTACCTAACAATCTTCAACATGCCTATCATGAAGGACAGCCGACACTTGCCCCTGATGTGAGGCTGCCCTGCAAAGCAGGTTGATAAAGCAGGCTGATGCTACTCCCAGACAACATGCCTGTATTGCAAGACAGCCTATATGCCAGAAGCTGGAAAAAAGGTTTTTGCCAGTATCTTCGCTCATATTGGGGCTAAAAGATTATATACACCACAGAGCTGATACTAGTGAAGTTCGCTGTTTGTGGGCCAAATCTGGTGGAAATCGATCCAGGGGTTTGCAGTGAGACTCAAAACATACATATAGACATCACACATACATACATTCTGCCACACACACATATATATGCTAGTGGAGAAGCCAGGTATTTCTAGCAGTGCGTCCACACCCATACCATGCAGCATCTGGCCTTCATCTTAGTGTTTCTGACGTCAGATCTCCTGAACTATATTTTGCATAATGGTGTAATTTTGTAGGTACATTCAGCAGCATATGTGGATACTGTCTGCTAAATGTGTTGCGAATGGAATTAGAAGCAACAAAGCAGTAAATTGAAAGCCAAGCATGATGTGTCAGTTTTTCACATATCTCACTGTTTATGATGTCATATCTCTTAAGCTACGAGTCGTAAACTGATATTATGTTGTAGGTATATTCAGTGGCATATGTGAGTACCGTCATCGAAATTTATTGTGAGTACAGTTAATAGAAAAGTAGAAATAACGTTAAATGCCATGAGTGGCAGTTTTACATGCGTCTCCTTGTTTTTGATGTCATATCTGCTGGACTATATAGTACAATGACATAATTTTGCACTTACATTCAGTAGTACATGTTCATACTGTGTATGTAAAACGTGTCGTGAATACAGTTAGTAGTAAAGTAGTAATAAATTATAACGTCATGCCTCATGCGGTATTTTTATTGCACAATGAGCCTAAAAGTAGTGAGTGATAAATATTTATCCTTTCATCATGTTGTAGAAGTTGTCAGCGAGAAACAATTTCTTGGAAGTTTCAATTTATGTGTAAAATTTGTTTCAAGACGTTGAGTGCTCTCATTCTCAAATACTGGATGAATAAATTCTGGGAATTCACGCGTCATGGGCTATGTTTCTTTTTCACTCCCACCCCTTTGATAGGTAGGAACTTCTTACCCCCACAGCTATTGTCACCTGGTAGTAAGGTATACGTCTTCCAAGTTTGGCTGAAACCAGTCTTGTGGTTTCAGCCTCACCTCTGCTTGCACCGAAGACAAATCCTCGAAGGTGTCCCTCCAGTTTTAGAAGCTGATGAAACTCGGATTGAGGCCAGATCGGGACTGTATGGAACATGATCGATAGCTGCGAACCCAAGGCGTCGGATAGTTGCAGAGGCCGCAACACTCTTGTGTGATGTGGCTTTGTCATCTTGTGGACGAACTCTTCGATTTCGAAAGACGATTAAGTACGCTGTTTCTCAGGCACTAACACAGTTACGTTGCATTCCATCATGATACACATTACAATCGGAGCCCTCTGGCGGCAGAAGACTGCAGCTATGTAGACATGAAGAATAACGACGTAGAATGTTAATACCGTTGTTTTACATTAAGAACTTTGAGTATTCACATAAAAAATTCGAAATTCTGGGGCGTTACTTTCCAGCACGTTCTTGTAATAATGAAGGGTAGTGTGCTATAATAATTGTAGAGAGAGACCAAGGGATGAATACAGTAAACAGATTGTAATGGCTGTTGGTTTGCAGTAGTTATTATGAGATGAACAGCGTTGCGCAGGTAGGTTAGCATGGAGGGTTGCATCGGAGTAGTCTTCAGACTGAAGACGATAACACCCACAATTATTATTCGTCTTTCTCGGTTTCCTGCTCCTTTTCCCTCTCCTTCAATTCTCTGACGTCATTATTAAGAGATGACAGCCATTAAGGCCTGTGACGGTATTACTGTGGTGTTTATCATTATTTCATCATCTTCTATCATACACTGCCAGAAAAAAAGTAGTACACCTGGCAAGACGACGTATTTTGATTCGACGACGGCATATGCCATCTGGAAGATATAAATAATGGTTTCAACGACGTCCGCCAACAGGTGGTGTAATGGCATAGATACCAGAGAGCCATGTGTCTACCCTTCAATAGGGAATAGTCAGAGCCAGAAGGCTCAGGCCGGACGTGGGTATTACATCCTTCCACCATCCTCCACACCTACAAATCCCTCATCCGTCCTATCCTCTGTTATGTCAGTATTGTCTGGATCTCCGCACCCACCCGCTTTTACAAGGCCCTCCAAATCCTCAAACGCCATGCACACCACTTTGCCTTCTGTATCTGCCTTCCTTCCCCCACATGGCTCCTGTACAACCTCATCCCCTTCCCCCACCTCCTCTTTTTCTTCCAACATCTCCGCATTCTTTACACTGTCTGCAGGCTTCATTCCCCCCCACCCCTGGTTTCCTCCTTCCCCTCCACCCCCCACCCGCTGTTACCGCGCCTCTATCACTGTATCCCTCCCTGTCTCCACCTCCATACCCTCCATCTCCTTCATGAGGGCAATTTCTAGCATCTTCCCCTCCCAGATGTTGAACTTCGTTGTGACATCTACCCTTCCTTCCAGCTGTGACCTGACCTTGTTCCATCCCCTCCCCAGGGCCCCCCCTTTTCCTCTCCCCTCCTTTTCCCAGAGCGGATTTTCCTTCTTTCCCCCTTGAGTCCCTGCACCCCCTCCTCAACTGTGTACCTCCCACATCCTTCCCTCCCCAGCCTTCTTCTACGCACACCTGCCTGCCTCCTCCCCCTCTACCCCCTCCCTCTCTTCTTACCTTCTCCCTCATCTCCATGCCCCTGGCAGATCCTGTGTTTTGCTCATCGTCATCAGTGTGCTATGTCAGTGTTGTGTTTGGTGCTGTTCTCCTGTGCGTCAAGAGCTGTGATTTTAATTGTGTGCTGGACTTGTTCATAGCATTACTATCAGTGATCGTTATGTGCTACACTGTCCATCGATATGTTCATGCTGCAGCCATACTTCGCCTTGTGTTCTTTTAACTGTCCCAGTGTGAGTTTTTTTGTGCACAATATTTTTTAAGGTTTTTATCTCCATTTTACAGTCGCCCCCTTTTTGTCTGTTCTCTTCCATTATGTTCTCCCTTTTTTATATTTTTGTTCGCCATATTTTCTCCTTTGCAATTTTAAAAGTCTTCTGTTGTATCATTATTGTCTTTTGGCTGGAGAGCAGCGCATATGCTGCTGCCAGCCCACCCCGGATGGATAATTGAAGTACAATAAAGGAAAGAAAAAGCCAGAAGGCTCAGTGTGGCGCAAAAATGTGAAGCAAACAGACACCTGTGCCGTGGAGACGTACTCGTGATCCCTACAGTCAATCAGAGAAAGGACAAATTGTGGCTTCCTGCACAGCGATATGCTACGTTCGAAGAACTGCCACACAAGTTGGACATGCTGCGTCAGTTGTGCAGTGATGCTTGTATCAGTCGTCACGTGAGCATTCTCACACCCCTAAACGCAGCTGTGCACGTCCACGCAGCTCAGATGCCAGCCTGGATAGTTGTTTAATAAGGGCAGCAGTGGCAGACCATACAGCTACCACAGCACCGGTAAGGAGGCTTGTGAGCCCGGACGTGTCAACACGAACTGTTGCGAACCGTTTACCAGCAGTGGAACTACGGGCACGCACACGTCTTGCCCGTCTTCCAGTCTCGCCACAGCATTGATATACACGGCTCGACTGGTGTCGTCATAGGATCTCTTGGAAGATGGAATGGCGCGCCGTGGTCTTGAGAGATGAAAGCAGATCTTGTCTGCACGCAAGTCACGGTCGTTTTGCGCATATGTTATAAACACTGGGTGCTGCCTCGTAGAGTAAAATTGTCCAAGACACACTGGCCATATCCCGGGCTTATCAATTGGGTCAAATGGGTCTAAGCACTATGGGACTTAACATCTGAGGTGATCAGTCCCCTAGACTTAGAACTACTTAAACCTGATTAACCTAAGGACATCACACACATCCATGCCCAAGGCAGGATTCGAACCTGGGACAGTATCAGCAGCACGGTTCCGGACTGAAGCGCCTAGAACCGCTCGGCCACAGCGGCCGGCTGCCGGGCTTAATCGTCTGGAGTGTGATGTCTGACACTCTCGTAGACCTTTAGTGTTTCCGGAGAGGATGCTACCCAGAGCTCGGTATATGCAGAATGTTGCTGAACCTCTTTCGGCGTCTTTGCGCCAGTAGGGTGTTGTGTTGTTCCAACAGAAAAACGCTCGCCATCATACTGCCCGTGAAACTCAAATGTGCTCTGGAAGCTGTGCAGAAACTTCTCTGGCCAACACTAGACTTGTTTCCAATCAAGCACGTACGGGATATGACTGGTGCGACTCGTCAGCCAACAACTCTTGCAGAACTCCATAAACAGGTCGAACACGCATCGCATAACGTATCTCAGGACAGTATTTGCCCTTTGTATCATCGACTGGATGCCAGTGTCAGTATCTGCATTGCCACCCATGGAGGCTACACCACGTACTAGTATGGGTGTTGCAGCATTGGTTGATACCTGGTATTTATCTGTAAATGCAATCTTCTCATTTACTCCATATGCACCTGTTGTAACAGCAAATCTCGAGATAACTAAAAACCTCTAAAAGTGTGTGCGAATTTTTTTCTGGCAGTGTATAATCGTCCAGCATACAATATCGAAACGAATTAAAAGCTATTCCTTGTTTAATGTTTCGTCTGTAAAGATCTCGCCTCGATGGGACGTCAATTCCTCATCTTCCTTCCTTCTTTTGCTCATTGTGCTACGTGTAGTTTGACTAGAGTACATTACTTCGAAACAGTTCATTTAAAACGACATTCGAGAAACTTCCATAAGGCATCGTGAAGTCCAATTGAGGTCGCGAGTTGAGGCGTCCCCAGCGCGTGTTTACGGAGTTCCAGAGCTAACACGTTAGCTTGCGTGTGACGTCACGCAGCGGCGGGTTGCAGGAAGGTCAGCAAGCAACAGTGTAGTGCGGGCAGCTGGTGTATTTTTAGCCTCTGACGACATGCATAGTGGTGAGTGCGCTCGTAACAAATTACCCTGCACGTGTCCCCATAAAGAGCGATACGTACGAACCTCTGCCGTCGTGCTGATTTTCTCTGGGGCTGCACATGTCCGGTTAGCCACCGTCTGGTTGCTTTTCACGAGTTGCCTGCCCGTCTGTCGCCTAGCCCAAGACGCAGGACGAGGTACAGCCACGCTGTTACGGTGAGGCCGTCATTAATATATTTTTGTTCGTCTTCAGTCTTCTCACTGATAATCTGCGGCACGCCCATGCGCGGAGAAGCGGAGGGGCGGGGGAGGGGGGGGGGAGCGGCAAGAGGAGGCGCTTGTCCCCTCCTCCCCTCCTAAAGCAAGACTTTTTATTCAAAACAGACTTCTCACGAATTTCTAGCAATAATTGTGACTTTGTAATCACTATTGTTTCCCACGTTGTTGACGGGAAATTTTGTCCATTGCTTGTTTTGAGGGCGGTTTCGGCGCTGTTCTGCAGTCAAAAAGGGTGCAGACCTTTGCAGAACGGTGGCATTATAGTGGACCCTGTCTTTTTCCTGTTGCTTCCTCATACAACTCTTCCCGAACTGCAGAAAGGGACCGTCCCTACACACTGGCCCGGGGCCATGGCGGCAGTAATACGTGCCCCTCATCCGATCCCAATTTCCATAAGGTAGTTCCCTAGCCTGGCTGCACAACTGAATCACAACAGTAGTTTACTATTTCTCTTTGGACGTGGAAGATCCGTATAGTACATTTAATTGTAAGTGACAAAGCTATCGTAGCGGACTCTTGACGAACAAGGTCGGGCTGTACTGTAGGTATACATATCTACACTTAACGGATGGAGTCAAATACACCACTCGAAGAAAGGAAACACTATTTTATTTACTAGGAGAAAAGAAAGACATATGAAATTTTCAAGGCCGAAGAGATAATCACATCGTGAATTGGGACAATCTCAGATTCCATGGTATGCAACAAAGCGTGCATACAGTCACAGAGCTATGAATTCTGTACTTTAGGAGGCAGTGCTGCACAATAATGTAACAAACTAAAGAGACGAGGATAGGCCAGTCTGATGGTGATTTTGGGGGACTTTCCACATTCAACTAGCTACACTTCATTCAGTCAACACAAAAACGTAGATTACGAAACTCATTTTGTTCAACTTTATGTTATCAGCCTACATAGGAAAATAGAAAGCACGAAAGTAATGCAACAAATCCATTAACACGATCGACTGTGAAATACTGTATGCAAAAAAAGGAACAAAAAAGAAACCATCGGAGCTAAATAAGAGATTTTTAAGTTTATTTCTCGTTTCTCCATTTCTACAGCTTTAGTGTGGTATTTTCATTTGTCATTTTTTATTTTTAACAGCATTTTCTCAATTGTTCTGATTTCTTTAAATTTTAGATTTTTAATTTTCAGTGGCACCCAAAAATCACAGAAAAATGAGCAAGTTGTTGTGAATATTTTCTAGCTATATTTTTAAAGCGTGGATACCCTATATTTAATCATTTGAGAGTTTAACTTCATGATTTTTGCATCGAAAAGGGCGCTTCAATATAAGCTACTGAAACATGCTTACCTTTTAGGTATAAAAGTAATCTGCCTTAAAAGTGTTAACTGGGCGGTTGTCAACTGTTAGAGATAAAATAAGTTTTGCACACACCTTGTCAATATTAGTTTTTGGGAGGACACGTTTGCAAACTCGTCGAATCAGTCACAAAAATTACAATTTTGGAATCTTGCTCCCTATTGGAAAAATTTCTGCCGGCCGTTGTGGCCGAGCGTTTCTAGGCGCTTCACTGCGGAACCGCGAGACCACTACGGTCGCAGGTTCGAATCGTGCCTCGGGCATGGAAGTGTGTGATGTCCTTAGGTTAGTTAGGTTCAAAAATGGTTCAAATGGCTCTGAGCACTATGGGACTTAACATCTATGGTCATCAGTCCCCTAGAACTACTTAAACCTAACTAACCTAAGGACAGCACACAACACCCAGTCATCACGAGGCAGAGAAAATCCCTGACCCCGCCGGTAATCGAACCCGGGAACCCGGGCGTGGGAAGCGAGAACGCTACCGCACGACCACTTGCTGCGGACGTTAGTTAGGTTTAAGTAGTTCTAAGTCGAGGGGACTGATGACCTCAGATGTTAAGTCCCATAGTGCTCAGAGCCATTTTTGAACCATTTGACAAATATCTGCGGACGCCCTTGGGCCCGCCACGCCTTTCTCTCCTGTACCAACATCGTCATGTCAAAGTAGCACTTATACCCAATGTCCTGTTATTTATTGGACATATTTCCTCTCTCTGTGTTCCCCTACAGTTTTTACCTTCTACAACTCCCTCTAGTACCACAGAATTTATTACCTGATGTCTTAGCGCACACACAGCCGGCCAGGGTGGCCGAGCGTTTCTAGGTGCTACAGTCCGGAACCGCATGTCCGCTACGGTCACAGGTTCGAATCCTGCCTCGGGAATGGATGTGTGTGATGTCCTTAGGTTAGTTAGGCTTAAGTAGTTATAAGTTCTAGGGGACTGATGACCTCAGGTGTTAAGGGGCTCCGGAAAGGCTCAAAATCATGAAAAGTTCAATTTTTACTTTTTTGCGTTTTCTGAATCTGCAGACTATTACCTTTTAATAGATATATAATTTATTGAATTCCGAAGACTACAACTATTTTTAAATTTTTTTTGAAATGTGTTCTACATGGGCGTGACCCACTGTGGCGCTGTTAAACTGCTGTCAAATGGTGTTATTATTAACGTCCGTGTTCATCAGGTACATTTTAGTGATGTGAGATAAAGTATGTGTTGTGGCTAACCTGTGATGGTTCAATATATATCGCTGGTGTGATTGTCGATTGTTTCATGTTTATTTACTCTGTCGTTATCTCGAAAATATTCGTAATTAATTCTGTTTCTTGAGTCTCTGTTTTGTTGAAGTATAATAATGAGTAAAAGTAAAGTTATTAGAAATCCTCTGAAGGCTTTTAAGAAAAGGAGAAATGTTGGAAAGCCAAAGGTATGTGTTATTACTGTAAACAATAAAGACGATGAAAATCCCCAACATAGCTTGTGTCCCAAAGAAGAAGACAGTTGGTGTAAATATAACAAAGGATTGCTAACTGGTGAAGTGTACACTCATAAGCATAGTCTGCCTCATGCAATAATGGAGGTGATAAAACCTATTTTCAGAGACTTAGCAGCACCTGAACTGTTGAAAAAGTGTATTCACGGAAAAACTCAAAACCCCAATGAAAGTGTAAATAGTGTTATATGGTCGAGAATCCCCAAGACTGTATTTGTTGGAATAGAAACACTTCACTTTGGTGTGTATGATGCTGTTGCGACTTTCAATGATGGCAACATTGTAAGGTGCAAGGTATTTAGAAATATGGGAATGAAGATAGGTTCTAACATGGTACGAGCGATGCTTGCTTTAGACAAGGAACGCCTTCGGGCTGCAGACAGGGCTGTAAAGAGTCTAGAAATACAAGCAAGAGTAAACAGGAGGAGGAACAAGAGGAAGCTGGAGGAGGAGTTTGCAGAGGATGAAGATAATCCATCCTATGGACCTGGAATGCACTAAAAAGTTAATCCAATCTTTGTCGCTCGATTCCCAAAACTTTTATTTTCTCATACTAATTACATGTTTTCTAAGGATCTTCCAAACATATTTGTTTCAAACTTTCAGTAAATGTTACACAGTGCCTTCTGCATAATTTAACACAGCCTTTTTCCAAAAAACTGTATATTTTTGAATATATAAATAAAAAATTGCAAAAAAATGTTGTGAATTTTCATTACAATTGAAAAAAAAAATCATCTTTAATAACTGAACTAAAATTTTGTAAAATCCCTGTGTTAAGTTGTAGCCCATATTCCAATAAATAATCTGTAAAAAGTTCAACTTCCTACCTCAAATACTTTGTGAGGAAAGATGTAATTTATAAGCGTTATTTTAACATTGCAAGTATAGGGCCTTCCGGAGCCCCTTAAGTCCCATAGTGCTCAGAGCCATTTGAACCATCTTATCGCACATCCTTTCATCCTGTCGCTCCTTCTTGTAAGTATTTTCCACATATTCCCTTTCTCAACGGTTTTGCGGAGGATTTTCTCATTTTTTAGTAGCCCTCCTAACCTTCAGCATCATTCTACAAATCCACATCTCCAACACTTCGATTTTCTTCGATTCCAGTTTTTCAGCACTACCATACAGTAAACTACCATGTAATACTGTGCTACAAATCGTCAGAAGTTTCTTCCTCAAATTAAGGGCTATGTTTGATACTGGTAGACTTCTTTCTGCAAGGAATGTCCTCTTTACTCGTGCTCATCTGCTTATTATATCCTCCTTGCTTCATCCTCCGCGCGTAATTTCGCTTCCAGGGTAGTACAGCAGAATACTTTCACTTCTCCTACATCGCGGTTCTCAACACAAATGTTACCGTAAGTACAGTGAAGTACGAAGGAAACTGGTGTAGGCATAAGAATTCAAATACAGAGATATGTAAACAGGCAGAATACGGCGCTCCGGTCGGCAACGCCTATACAAGACAACAAGTGTCCGGTGCAGTTGTTAGATCGGTTACTACTGCTATAATGCTACACGATTTAAGTAATTTTGAACTTGGTGCTACAGTCGACGTACGAGTGATGGGACACAGCATCTCTAAGGCAGCGATGAAGTGGGGATTTTCCCGTACGACCATTTCATGAGTGTACCGTGAGTATCAGGAATCCGGTAAAACATCAAATCTCCGACGTCGCTGCGGACGGAAGAAGATCCTGCAAGAACGGGACCATCGACGACTGAAGAGAATCGTTCAACGTGACAGAAGTGCAACACTTCCTCAAATGTCTGCAGATTTCTATGCTGGGCCGTTAACAAGTGTCAGCGTGCGAACTATTTAATGAAACATCATCGATATGGGCTTACGGAGCAGAAGGCCACTCGTGTGCCCTTGATGACTGCACGGCACAAAGCTTTACGCCTTGCTTGGGTCCGTCAATACCAACATTGGACTGTTGATGATTGGAAACATGTTGCCTGGTCAGACGAGTCTCGTTTCAAATTGTATCGAGCGAATGGACGTGTACGGGTATGGAGACAACTTCATGAATCCATGGACCCTGCATGTCAAGCTGGTGGAAGTTCTGTAACGGAGTGGAGCGTGTGCAGTTGGAGTGATATGGGACCCCTGGTTCGTCTAGATACGACTATGGCAGGTGACACGTACGTAAGCGTCCTGTCTGATCACCTACATCCATTCATGTCCATCGTACATTCCGACGGACTCAGGCAATTCCAGCAGGACAATGTGACACTCCACACGTCCAAAATTATTACAGAGTGGCTTCAGGAACACTCCTTTGAGTTTAAACACTTCCGCTGGCCACCAAACGCCCCAGACATGAACATTATTTAACATATCTGGATGCCTTGCAACGTGCTGTTCAGAAGAGATCTGCACCCCCTCGTACTCTTACGGATTGATGAACAGCCCTGCATGATTCATGGTGTCGATTCCCTCCAGCACTACTTCAGACATTGGTCGAGTCCACGCCACGTCGTGTTGCGGCCCTTCTGCGTGCTCGCGGGGGCTGTACACGATATTAGGCAGGTGTAACAGTTTCTTCGGCTCCTCAATGTATATTGCTAAGGCGATTTCTTCTGCTCCTCATTACATTCGTCTTTCTTTGGTTTACTTCCAGTCTATGCTGAGTGCTAATTAAGCTGTTCACTTTATTCAGGATGTCCTGTACCTCCTCCTAATTTTCACTGGCTCTAAAAAATGGTTCAAATGGCTCTGAGCACTGTGGGACTTAACTTCTGAGGTCATAAGCCCCTAGAACTTAGAACTACTTAAACCTAACGAACCTAAGGACATCACACACATCCATGCCCGAGGCAGAATTCGAACCTGCGACCGTAGCGGTCGCGCGGTTCCAGACTGTAGCACCTAGAACCGCTCGGCCATCCCGGCCGGCTTTCACTGGCTCTGTCACACATTTATCTAGTACTATGTTATGCAGTACCACATAAATCGGTTAGTAATTTCTCTTACTGCCATCTGTAAGCATGCTGATTAACGGTACAGTGGCCTAACAAATAACAACGCACCTAGGAAATCCGTATCCCTAGGTTTTCGTAATGCGTTTGACACGGTGCATCACGCAGACTGCTAACGAAGATACGAGAATACAGAATAGAATAGATTCACAGATATGTGAGTGGTTTGAAGTATGTTGTCCTCGCCGGCGAGTATTCGTTAGAGGCGAGTGTTCATCAGAGACAAGGGTATCGTCAGGAGTGCCCCGAGGTATAGTGTGATTGGACCACTATTATTCTCTATATACATAAATGACCTGACGGTCACAGTGGGCAGCAATCTGCGGTTGTTTGCTGATGATGCTGTGGGGTAAAGGAACGTATCATCGTTGAATGACTGCCGCAATATACAATATGACTTAGACAAAACTTCTGGTTGATGTGATGAACAGGAGCTAGCTCTAAATATACAAAAATGAAAGTTAATGCAGATGTATACGACAAACGGTCCAGTATATTTCGAATGCAGCATTGGTAGTGTGTTATACACTGAAGGCCCAAAGAAACTGGTACACTTGCCTAATATCGCGTGGGACCCCAGCGAGCACGCAGAAGTGCCTCAACACGAAGTGGCATGGACTCGACAAATGTCTGAAGTAGTGCCGGAGGGAACTGACACCATGAATCCTGAAGGACTGTCCATAAATCCATAAGAGTACGAGGAGGTATAGATCTCTTCTGAACAACACGTTGCAAGGCATCTCAGATATGCTCTATAATGTTCAAGTCTGGGGCGTTTGGTGGCCAGTAGAAGTGTTTAAACTCAAAAGAGTGTCCCAGGAGCTGCTCTATAGCAATTCTGGGCGTGTGGGGTGCCGCATTATCCTGCTGGAATTACCCAAGTCCGTTGGAATGCACATGAAGGCATGCAGGTGATCAGACAGGATGCTTACGTACGTGTCACCTGTCACAGTCGTATCTAGAGGCATCAGTAGTCCCATATTACTCCAACTGCACACGCTCCACACCATTACAGAGCCTCCTCCAGCTTGATCAGTCTTACGCTGACATACAGGGTCCATGGGTTCATAAGGTTGTCTCCATACCCGTACGTGTCCATCCGCTCGAATCAATTTGAAACGAGACTCGTCCGACCAGGCAACGTGTTTCCAGTCATCAACAATCCAACGTCGCTGTTGACGGGCCCAGGCGAGGCGTAAAGCTTTGTGTCGTACAGTCATCAATAGTACACGAGTGGGTCTTCGACTCCGAAAGCCCATATCGATGGTTAGCACGCTGATACTTGTTGACGGCTCAGCATTGAAATCTGCAGCAATTTGCAAAAGGGTTGCACTTCTGTCGACATTGGTCCCATTCTGGCAGGATCTTTTCCGGCCACAGCGATATCGGAGAATTGATATTTTACCGGATTCTTGGTGTTCACGGCACACTCGTCAAATGGTCGGACAGGAAAATCCCCACTTCATCGTTACTTCGGAGATGCTGTGTCCCATCGCTCGTGCGCCGGCTATAACACCACATTCAAACTCACTTAAATCTTGATAGAGCAGCGCTGGGTAGCAGCGCTGTCTGGGGCGTCTTGTCCCGGCCCGCGTGGTTCCCCCCGTCGGAGGTTCGAGTCCTCTCTCGGGCATGGGTGTGTGTGTTGTCAACAGTGTAAGTTAGTTAAATTAGATTAAGTAGTGTGAAATTTAGAGATCGATTACCTAAGCAGTTTGGTCCCATAAGATCTCACTACAAAAAAATCTTGATAACCTGCCATTGTAACAGCAGTAACCGATGTAACAAGTTCGCCACACACTTGTTGCCTTTCCGACCGCAGCGCCGTATCCTGCCTGTATACATATCTCTATATTTGAATACGGATGCCCCTACCAGTTTCTTTTGCGCTTCTGTGTATGACACAAAATGGTTCAAATGGCTCTGAGCACTATGGGACTCAACTGCTGTGGTCATAAGTCCCCTAGAACTTAGAACTACTTAAACCTAACTAACCTAAGGACATCACACACATCCATGCCCGAGGCAGGATTCGAACCTGCGACCGTAACAGTCGCACGGTTCCGGACTGCGCGCCTAGAACCGCGATGTGTGTGACACAGACACGTAGATTAAAAATCTTGGCGTAGCATTGCAAAGTAATATGAAATGGTACGGGCAAGTACGGATTGTAGTGGAGAAAGCGAATGGTCGGCTAAATTTTTTTGGAACAGTTTTAAGAAAGTGCAGTTCACAAGTAAAGGAGGCTGCGTAAACGACACTAGTGCCACACATTCTTGAGTACTGCTCGTGTGTCTGGGATCCCTACCAGGTCGGATTAAAGGAAGAAATCGAATCGATTCAGAAGCGAACTGCTAGATTTGTTACCGGTGGGTTCGATCAACGCACAAGTATTTCGGAAGCTTCGGAAGCTCAAATGGGAATCCCTGGTGGGGAAAGCGACGTTCTTTTCTAGGAGAACCGGCGTATGGAGCTGATTGCTGAACGATCGCGCTGCCGCCAACGAGCTTTTCGCCTAAACGCCATTAATATAAGATAAAAGTAGTTAGGACTCGTACAGAGGCATATAGACAGTCGTTTTACCCTCGCTCTGTCTGCGAATGGAACAGGAGGGAAATAATTAGTAATGGTACAACGTACCCTACGCCACGCACCAAACGGTAGCTTGCGGAGTGTGTAGGTAGAAACCGATGGAGATGTAATCTGCCAGGAAGCTTCAGATCAGCGCACACTCCGCTGTAGAGTGAAACTTCATTCTGAAAATTGGCGTTTCTGATTCGATAACTCTAGAACAAGAGGTATGATTTGCGTTGCTGTGTAACATTTATGTAAATGTGTAAAAAATTTTCGATCAACTATCGAAGTCTTCCATAAAATGAGCAATAGATAAGCATGCTGATAGCTAGCGTAAATTCGTTGGATAAACTATCAAGACATAGCACCAGGCCATTGACATTTTAATCTTATCTAAAGTTTTCATTAGGCTGCTAAAGAATTTGAGAAAAGAAATAAACGTGAATGAAACACGGCAGTAACGGCTCATCTAGAAATGCTCCGTTATTGACGATGATAGTTTACTTGCTATAAGTGCGTTGGGGGAAAAAAGACAGCCTCACTTATCTTCATGTATATTTACGCGTTTTTCCCGAATCTCTCATCCAGAAAAAAATAAATTATATTCCCGTGTACTGTTGCCTCTATACTTAAAAATAGCATTATGGCTTACGTCACCTGCGAGGTACGTCACGCTGTTCAAGAGTAAAGAGTAGATTAGTTTTTGCAACTCAGTTCTTTTCGGAAGGCGCTTTGACGACTGTCGTACAGGGAAATTTCTCTGATATCTGCATTACCAGGGACGGGAGGATGGTGTCTGGCACTTGTACGTAAATGTTGCTATAATGAACCTACAAAAATTCCACTATATTCGTTTAGAGACGGCCGTGACTTCTCTATTTCATAAAGTAACTTTTATTACCAATCATATTTGTATTTATGGAAACATAAGCGTGATTGGTAATTAAATTATTTTTAAAAAAGTCTTATAGCTGGAAAGGACTGTTAAATTCTTCCCCGTTACAAACGGACAGAGGCAGTGTTAACAAACAGAACTATGCGAGGTGCCAGACAGTACAAATTTAGAGCACTGTTGTCACGCAACTACATTTTTTACGAGGTCGGCACTTCGTAGTCACGCGATACTCCTCGGCACGCCATTTCCGAAAAGGTGCTGGCAGAACTCGGTACTGCAAATATCCATGTTGGATCTAGGGCTGCAAGTGGCTTGCTGCTTATAATGTCTGAATCAAGATTCTGTAACAGCAATAACGCATTTTCCCCGTCTATGGAGATGCTTGCTAACTGTTCAGAAACATGCTTAGGAGAGTCAAGGTGCCATTTGTGTTTCTGATTTTCGCCAAGTTTTTTATCGCATATCTCGATCTTTTTTTCCCAATATTGCTCGTTTAATGTAATCCACGTGTAATATGTTTTATATAAATTGACCCACTTAGGTTCGACCAGCGTGTAGAGATCACCTTAGTTAAATCGCAAGAGAGGTATTACATGTTGTTGTTCTATGGATGCAGCAGTAGACCAAGACAGAATATACCTGCTTCCATGAAAATCTTATTACTGTCACCTGTTTCGAGTGTTATCAGTCTTCCTCTGCACCTGGTTACATACATGAAAAGATCTTTGCAACACTACGAGGGACATAATATGTACAATGCTTTAAAACCTGAGTGGTTTCTCAGTTGTGAGTATGTTACACCATCTTCTGGTAATGACTCCCCACAAACTTCTTTCTCCTGTTGTTATCTCGAATGTTCCATCATTTCTGCTTTATATATTGACGTAGTATTCAACACACTTAGTGTTAACGATTTCCGACAGACTTTATTTGAACTATCCTGACCTCTTCCACAATGTACGTTCATTAATGTAATCCGTATCTAATATGGTTTACGTAAATTCACCCAAAAAGGTTCGTCTAAAACCATAAGGTCATCTTAGTTTAATCGCAACAAACGCACCATATTTTTTCCCATGTATGCAGTAGTAGACGAAGGCAGGAAATATATGGGGTCAGCGGTTCACACAAAGCATAGAGGTTTGGAGATAAGGGAGCAAGACCCGACTCAGCTCTTAGGTGCGCGTTTTCCATGAAACAAGCAGCAACAGATCGATGTTTGAGACATTCCTATCTAAAATTCTGCTGCTCCCACTAACAATAATACCGGAAAATAAACCAACAGCCCATTATCGAACAGAGAAAGAAGTCTTAACATGTTCGAATGATAAACTGTATTGAATAAACTAAAATATATGGAGACGAAGAACAATTTTAAATGCTCTTAAGGTTAGGCTGTTTGTAAAACGTGTAGAAATAAAGTAAGTGTAAAGCCGTCCTTAACCCGACGGTTGGTTTCACTAGGCATCACTCGGCTTGATGTTAACGGAGGATCTATGTTCTTCCCTCCTCCGACCATTGAACTGACATAACCAGTTCTTTAATTAGGGACCTACAGTTTAATGTGGACTCTGAACAAAGAAGCAGCTTTACATTTTTCAACGGCCAGCCTCCTAGACCGAAAACGTATTGTAACGGAACTAATTACAGCACAAATGTAAAATTTAGCTATAGGAAGCAATAAATATTCTCTTACTGCCTTTCTTTATTCGGCTGTTTTTATTGTTTTGATTTATTTGCAGTCGATTTCGAAGAAGAATAACCCAGCTATGTGGAAGGTAAGCACTAATAGAATAGCCTCTATGCTTCGTAAGAAAATATTTCACCGCTGATGTCCCCAGTTCCCACCGCCTTTTAAGCCACAAGACAAAAAGGAAAACTGACTCGTCCTTTCCTGGGGAAGGAGATTTGGAAGAGGGTTGGTTGCTCGTTGATTAAGATGTAGATTTAATAATTCGGATGAAATTATGGCTCAAATGGCTCCATGCATTATGGGACTCAACATCTGAGGTCATCTGTCCCCTAGACTTAGAACTACGTAAACCTAACTAACCTAAGAACATCACACACACCCATGCCCGAGGCAGGATTCGAACCTGCGACCGTAGCGGCAGCGCGGTTCCAGACTGAAGCGCCTAGAACCGCTCGGCCACAGCGGCCGGCGATGAAATTATGAAATGTGGTTTTGTATCTGCGGGGGGCGTTCGATAAGTAACGCGGGATTGTTTTATTCAGGATTCCAATACACCAAATTATGTCGCAGACTTTTGGCTATAAAATCCTGTTTTTCAACATAATCTCCGTTCAATGTGGCGGCCTTACGCCATATTGCTGGTAGCCTGTATGCCCGCATGGTACCACTCTTCTGGTCGACGTCGGATCCAATGTATTGCTGCATCAATAACCTCACCACCATCCACGTACTGATCCCGCGGAGTGCATACTTCATTGGGCAGACAGATGGAAGTCGGAAAGTGCGAGGTCCGGACTGTATGGTGGACGAGGAATAAACGTCTGTCTCATGAAGTTTTATGAGGTCCTCCGTGGTACGCACCTTGAGTGAGGCCTTGCGTTGTCTTGGAGAGGTTCTTTGCATTTTTGTGGTGACGAACACGCTGAAGTCGTTTCTTCAGTTTCCTGAGGGTAGCACAATACACTTCAGAGTTGATAGCAGCACCATGAAGGAGGGCATCACACAAAATAACCCCTTCACAGTCCCAGAAGATTATCGCCGTGACTTTACCGGCTGAGGGTGCGACTTTGAACATTTTTTTCGGAGAAGAGGTGGGGTGGCGCCACTCCATGGCTTGCCGCTTTGTTTAAGGATCCAAGTGATGAGCCCATGTTTCACCGCCTGTGACGCTGTTCGACAAAAATTGTAACGATCAGCCTCGTAAGCCACAAGCAATTCCATACAGGTGGTTTTCTTGCTATATGTGCCTTGGGGGCAAAAAGACAGCATCACTTACCTTCATGTATATTTGTTTCTTTTTCTCGAAACACTCACCTCGAAAGAAATACATTTCATTCCCTTGTACTGTTGTCTTTATACTTCAAACATAAAATTATGGCTTACCTCATCTGCGAGGTTCGTCACACTGTTCAAGAGTAAAGAATCGATTAGTGTTTACAACTCAATTTTTTTCGGAAGGCGTTTATCATCATAGTTTTGGTGACTATCGCATAGGGAAAGTTTTCTGATATCTGCATCACCAGAGATGGGGGGATGGCGTTTGACACTTTTACGTAAATGTTGCTATAATGAATCTGCAAAAATTACACTATGTTCGTTTAGAGACGGCCGTGACTATTTCTTAAAGTAATTTTTATTACCAGTCATATTTATATTTACGGAAACATAACGTGATGTCTGGATATGTAATTATTAAAAAAAGTCTTATAGCTGGAATGGACAATTAAATTCTTCCCTGCTACAAATACACAGAGGTAGTGTTAACAAACAGAACTGTGCTCTTTACGGTCTTCTGTTAGGCGGCGAGGAAACCAGCGGGAACACACCTCTCAGTGCCCCCAACTGGAGGATGAGTGTGTCAACACTACCAACAGAGACGTCCAGTTGTGCTGTGAGGTGTTTCATTGTGATCCGTCTATAATCTCGATTTTTTTTGTTTGTCCTTCCTTTTGACTGGAGGTCTGGGGGACTACGGCCGTTCACTATTGTAAGAAATGAAACACCTACAGCCGCCCTTATGATGTCATTTATTGTGTAACTATCAGTTTCGCCACTTCAATGCACCATCTTCAGGCCTTACTTAGTTGATGCTGAAGGGGTTATCACGATCCACATATAGGTTACATCAGTGGCCAGCACAAGTGGTTTACGCAGACCACCTGTAACTGTGATGTCGTCTCTCCAATCCTCAACTGATGATATAACTGTGGTGTCATCTGTCCAACCATCAAATGATGGAGAGGCATCACAGTTACAGGTAGTCTGCGTAAACCAATGTGCTGGCCACTGATGCATCGTATGTATCAATTGTGATAACACCTTCAGCATCAACTAAGACCTGAAGATGGTGCACTGAAGCGCCGAAACTGGTAGTTACACAATAATGACGTCATAAGGACGGCTATAGGTGTTTCATTTTCTTACAGTCGAATGAGACTGTCCACACGTTCCAGCATTGCAAGAGGCACAGCTGTGTGCGGCCGGTCGGCACGCGGAAGATCGGTCAGATTTGCTCGATCATTTTGCGATGATGAGAGACGCCCCTTCGTCCAGCGACTCACCGTGCCTTTGTGTACAGCCAGGCCTCCGTAGACATTCTGCAAGCTCCTGTGAATATCTGCGATCCTTTGGTTATCTGCCAAAAGAAAGTGAATGACAGCCCTCTGCTTGGAACGCACCTCCGTTTCAGACGCCATTTTGAAGGCTACGTATAGCGCTCCCACATATCTAAACTTCATGAAACTATAGGGGCTAAAGCGGGAATATTCCATAATGTCTCACATTTTTTCAACCGAAACTGACCGAGAAACTAAGTGTTGCATTTCTTATGGAATGTCCCTCGTAGATAATGAACTGCAAGATGACGTCTGTACTGTATAGTGCGCAAAGTGCTCAGTCACCCAAACGTAGCTGTAATGATGCCGGGCGGGATAATTACCCAACAAGAACGCAGCAGGTGTGATGAGAGTTTCTTTCGTGTGAGCTTCCAAATGACAGTTTGGTTCCGACACGAGAAGCGATTTTCGATGGTATCTTTGATGAAACAATGGTTACAGAGATTGCAAGGTTGGCGAGGTACAGCTACTCAAGCGTAGTCACCGAGTCACACGGGCCAAGAGTGGAAGCATTTCCGGAACTGCTATGTTTGTAAACTGTTCACCTGCCGTCGAGGTTAAAGTACACCGTGCGTGCCAATATGGTTCTATCCAAAATCGGCACAGAGGCAACTTTGTTGTACCAAAGCCCATTGATGACAGGGGTAAACGACGGATGCGCAGATGTGCAAGGGCGAATAGGCGTGAAGGTTTTGAGCAATTGACCGCCTCGATGAACCAAGGGGTTACCAACAATGACTCCTAAACGACCTTCCAGCGAATGTAGTTGCATATAGGCCTCCACAAGATTCATGCACGCATGCTGACTGCAATTGGTCGGCGACGAAGTCTAGAATTTGCACACCAATCCCACAACTGGACGTCGACTTGACGATGACAGCTCGCCTTTGCAGATGAATCATGTTCCATGCACCGTCGGGAGTGAAACGTCTGAAAGTAAACACCCTGGAAGGGTCCAGGCCGGAGGAAGGAGCTTTATGGCGTGGATAATATTTTCGTGGCATTCTCAGGGTGATCTCATTATTCTGGAAGGCACAGCCCATCAGCACAAGCGTGCATCTGACCTTGGGGACAACGTCCACCCCTGCATGCAGCTTGTGTTTCTCCTCGGCACGATGGCACCTACCAACGGGAAAGCACAACGTGTCACACAACTCGCAGTGTACGTGCCTTGTTCGAAGAGCACCAGGAAGTTTCCCGTACTCCCCTGGTCACCAGACTCCCCTGATTAAAACCCAATCGAGAATATGTGAGACCACATCGATCGGACTATTCGTGCCATCGTTCCTCAACAAGGAAACCTAGCTCAGTTGTATAATATTCAACCTTTGACTCTGCACTGTAGGACAGTCACAGTAAGATGACGGTCCTGTTGTGTATGTATATGGTCCGTAGCGCAACGGCCATCCAAAACAATAGACCTATTAACAACAGAATCCGAGGTATTAGCCCCGAAAAAATCCTTTTTTTTCGGCGTTTTGGAACATGTTAAGTAGTGCATGCTGTCGCAAGCGTACCGATAATAAAATATTTTTGTACTGTGTACATAAATACTCACCCATGTGCGTAAAATTTTGTATTAAGAATATACTTCAATATTGTCTGCTGCAAATGACTTAAAAACAGCGTACAAGAATCTGTTTTACAGTTCTTTTTAGCAATATGATCCTACAGAATAGTGTGTGTCTCGGAATGGCGTTTTATACAGAAAGTGGAAAATTCAGTAGCGAGTTTGAATACTCCGACTGTAGGTTCAAATGGCTCTGAGCACTATGGGACTCAACTGCTGAGGTCATAAGTCCCCTAGAACTTAGAACTACTTAAACCTAACTAAACTAAGGACAACACACACATCCATGCCCGAGGCAGGATTCGAACCTGCGATCGTAGCGGTCGCGCGGTTCCAGACTGTAGCGCCAGAACCGCTCGGCCACCAGCGGCCGGCCCGACTGTAGGTACTTGCTACATACTGTAAACAGAGTGATACATGCGTATTGAGGAAGGAAGGAAAAAAGATTAAAATTTAAGGATCCCTCAACGACACGGTCATTCGAGACAGAGCCCAAGCTCGGATTGAGGGAAGTTGCGGAAGGAAATAGCTTGCGTTCTTTCCCAATAAATCAGATTGGCATTTGGAAACAAAGCAAAACCTAGATGCGGATGGACGGGGTTTTGAAAAGTCGTCCCCCCGAATTCGATTCCAGTCTCGTATCACTGCGCCACCTCGCTCGATACACGGGCGTTGCTAAAGGCGACGTCTTGTTGGTGCAAGTCGAATTCGCCAGTAGGAATTTTTCTAGAAAATATATTGAGTGCCACTGTCGTCCTCTAACGTTGTCCAATCGCATTTATGTGACTATCTATCACAAGCCCGAACAAGCAACTTTTGTATCGCAGACTGCTGCGAGAGGTGCAGGAAGAGAGCCAATGAGGTTCTGGAAGGTACGGACAGGGACGTGGGACCATGCTGACTCCTGTACTATACACAGCAAATGGCAGACATTTTTACGATAGATACATTCCTCAGATACCTATCTCGAACATCCCTGAAAAAGTTCCTGATACAGGGTGACAATTATTGAACTATGTGAAATAAAATCGTCCTATCTTGTGAACGGTTAGTGTTAGGACGATTAAACTGCACGGTTGGCTGCCGAGCATGATGGGAATTAGTATGTGAATGCGGTTTGGTTTGGCGACGAAGCCCACTTTCATTTGAATGGGTTCGGCAGTAAGCAAAATTGGCGCATTTGGTGGACAGAGAATCCGTATTTCGCGATCGAGAAGTCTCTTCATCCTCAACGGCTGACTGTGTGGTGTGCAATGTCCAGTCACGGAATAATCGGTCCGATATTTCTTGATGGCTCGGTGACTACCGAACTGTACGTGAAGGTTTTGGAAGATGATTTCATCCCCGTTATCCAAAGGGACCCTGATTTTGACAATATGTGATTCATGCAAGACGAAGCTCGACACCATCGAAGCAGGAGAGTGTTTCATGTCTTGGAGGGGCACTTTTGGGACCGCATTCTGGATCTGGGGTACCCAGAGGCTACTGGCATGGGCCTCAAAAAAATGGTTCAAATGGCTCTGAGCACTATGGGACTTAACATCTGTGGTCATCAGTCACCTAGAACTAAGAACTACTTAAACCTAACTGACCTAAGGACATCACACACATCCATGCACGAGGCGGCATGGGCCTCGATTGGCCGCCATATTCTCCAGATCTTAACACCCCGACGAGTTTTTGCGGGGGTTTATTAAAACCAAGGTGTACACCAATAACCCCAAAATCACTGCTGAGCTGAAACAGCTGTTCAGGAAGTCGACAGCATCGATTTTTCAACATTTCAGCGGGTCATCCAGAATTTCACTATTCTTCTGCGCCACATCATGGCCAATGATGGCATGCATATCGAACATGTCTTAAGCCAAATCCGAATATCTGTAGTAACGTTTAAATGTGCACGCCGTAGTTTGTAACTAATTTACGTTTTTTTCATAAAGTTCAATAATTGTCACCCTGTATCTTTACCCGTTTCCGAGATACAGAGGTTCAAAGTTACCCTTCTTGTGTATGTAAAATACGCAGGTAAAATTCGGTGTGAGGCAAAAATGTAGTTTGTAAAGTGACGTAGCACACAGAAATAAGTTGTGAAGTGTCTCCATTAGCATCAGAGGGGTTCTGGGAACACCTTGTTGTAGTAGTGAAGCACATGAAAAATTTTTGACCACATAAAATACGGTCTAAGGTGGAAAATTACATAGTTTTGTGTAAGTTTAATGTCGTATAAGTAAACCATCAAAATTTTGCTGACTAATTAAGTTCTTTCCTTATGAGTAACTGCCATGTAGTAACAAGAAAAAGAAGGGAGCTAGCGGAAAATTGCTCCTATCGGAGCAGAAAAAAAGGCGAATATGATCTCGTTTGTTAAAATACTGACTGAAAAGTAGGGTAACATCTGCCTCTTTCTACGTTCCTCAATATCTTTAAAAATTTTCCTACAGTTTTTGCATTCAGACACATTCGCATGTTTTTATGCTGAGAGAGAAGGTGGCAGTGGCAGTGGGAAAGGTATGGAAAAGGAATACATACTGAAAGACAGTAGACATACGTTGAGGTATAAAAAGAGTGAAGGAGACAATGGCAGTGTGACACAAATAGAGGGTCACTGTGGCAGCGAAACATAGTTAATAGTGACAGAACAGTGCTAGGGAAACAGCGAAGGAGACACTGCTAGTGGGATAAAGAGAAGGAGGAAGTAGAATCTGCTGAGATCCAGCGATAATGAGAGACAGAGTCTATGTCAATGACAACGAAGAAGAGAGAGAGAGAGAGCAGTGGGAAAGAATGAGTGAGATAGTAGCAGTAAGAGAGAGCAAGAGGGAGACAGTGACCGTGAAAGGAGACAGTACAGAAGGGACAAAGCGGAAGAGACGGTGGCTGTTAGACAGGGAACGGTGACAATCAGAGAGACACAAAGAGGTAATGACAATGAATTGGGCTGAATGAGTGAGTGAGTGTTGTGGCGTAACAAGACAGCCACGCCACTCGGAAGTAGCCGAAAGGCACGCGTTAACTCACGCAGGCTAGTAGATAGGTCTGAAACAGGATACGTAATGAATGCTATAAAGAAAAGTACGTAGCTCCTGGAATACTTAACTTTAATCCATCCTTGTGGTACATCGCTCTTGACGATACAAGTGAGACTCTTTAGATACAAGCTATGTAATGCTAATGGCGCCTTGCTAGGTCGTAGCCATTGACTTAGCTGAAGGCTATTCTAACTATCTGCTCTGCAAACGAGCGAGGCTTCGTCAGTGTGCATCGCTAGCTAAGTCGTCCATACAACTGGGGCGAGTGCTAGTCCGTCTCTCGAGACCTGCCGTGTGGTGGCGCTCGGTCTGCGATCACTGACAGTGGCGACACGCGGGTCCGACATGTACTAATGGACCGCGGCCGATTTAAAGCTACCACTTAGCAAGTGTGGTGTCTGGCGGTGACACCACATTCCTCCCCCGCAAATCGGCGGACGGTCGTGTTATAAGGCTTCCGCCCGCCGTGGGGAGGACCCCATGTTGACGTATGCCACGAGGTGGGGAGCCTAACAACAGGCGAGGCTGTGCCACCCGCACCCTGCCATTCGGTCCGAGGGGAGCTAGGAAACGCCTGAAAACCTAGTCCAGGGTGCACGTCAACATGCGGCGTATGCGCCCGTAGAGAGACAGGAGGGGCCGAAGGGTCGACCTCCATTGCGTCGGGGTACCCGACGCGCGAAGACGACATCTGGTCCGGAGCCGGCAAGAGTTCCAAGTCTGAGGACAGCTGGTCACGGGAAGCGATCGGCGGCGCGTGACCCAGGGAGGCGCCCGGCGGCAGCAGCGAAGCGTCCACTGCGTGCGGCGCCGGCGGGAGAACAGGCGGCGGCGGCGGCGCGTCGCCATGGGGCAAAATGGAAGGCAGCGTCGGTAACACCTGGGGATGAGGCGAGCCAGTAGATGGGTCCCCAGGGCGCTGACCGGACGGCACCGTCGCTGAAAGCAGACGGGGAGCGGCAGAACCCAGGCGACGACAGAGGCGCAGCTGATTGAGATGCCGACGCACCTCACCAGAGGCCCCCAAAACCAAATACATCGCGTGGCCGAGGCAGCGAAGAATGCGCCCCGCGAGCCAACGCTGTGAACCGCGATAGTTGCGATAATAGACAACGTCGCCTGGAGCAAAAGCAGGTGTCTGCCACTGCACAAGAACCTGATGCGGCGGATGCAGCAAAGACATCAAGGTTCGATGAGGACGACCGTGCAACAACTCAGCCGGCGAGCGACCATCTCGGGGCTGAGAGCGATACGAAGACAAAAAGAGCAACAACGCGTCCTCCTGAGAATGCGACTCTTTCAACTTCAACATCTGTGACTTGAAAGTCCGGATCAATCGTTCAGCAGCACCATTGGACTGGGGCGAAAACGGCGCGGATGTCAGATGTTGAATACCATTGGCCTTGAAGAATGACTGAAATTCTGCAGACATGAATTGTGGGCCATTGTCGGAAACAATAGTCTGTGGAAGACCTTCAATGCAAAAGATAGCAGATAACGCTTGGATGGTGGCAGATGACGTCGTGGAAGACATCCGGACAACAAAAGGAAAATTACTGAAGGAATCGACTAGAACCAACCATCGAGCATTCCAGAATGGTCCAGCAAAATCGATGTGTAATCGTTGCCAAGGGGAAGTGGCTTTCGGCCATGCAAAGAATTTCCGCGGTGGTGCGGATTGTTGTTCGGCACACACCATGCAAGAAGAGCACATATTCGTAATCGCAGCATCGATTCCGAATCAAGTACAGTGCTGACGAGCAAGTTGTTTCGTTCGCACTATATCCCAATGTCCTTGGTGAAGAAGCCGTAAGACAGAGGACTGTAACGAACGTGGGACCACGACTCTGGACTGATCAGTATCAGAACGCAACAACAAAACACCACGTCGTACAAAAAGCCTCTCCTTGTGAGCAAAAAATCTGCGAACCAACGGATCATCGATCCGTGACTTTGACAAGGGCCATTGCGCAGCAACAAAACGCAAAACGGTAGCAAGGACAGGGTCAGCAGCTGTGGCTGTAGCTACACGACGAAAATCAATTGGAAACGATTCGACCACGTCATCGGTTTCCGCATCAATGAACATGCAAGCAAGTTCGGAGGAATCGAATGCTCTATCCTCAGCAACAGGCAAACGGGACAACGCATCAGCGTTGCCGTGCTTCGCAGTGGACCGATACAAGATATCGTAGCGGTACTGCGAGAGGAAAATTGACCAGCGAATGAATTTCTGCGCTGTACGTGGAGGTACAGGCTTGTTCGGATAAAAAAGCGATGTCGAAGGTTTGTGGTCTGTGATGATGGTAAAGTGACGACCATACAAGAAATCATGGAACTTAGTAACACCAAATACGAGAGCCAAAGCTTCTTTCTCGATCTGTGAATAAATTCTTTGCGCAGACGAGAGCAATTTTGACGCAAAGGCAATAGGGCGATCCTGCGAGCCATCTTTGTGTGCAAGCACAGCACCGATCACGAAATCCGATGCATCTACCATCAACAAAAGGGATTTCTGGGGATCGAATGGCGTAAGGCAAGTATGAGAAAGCAACGCCGATTTCAACTGGCGAAAGGCGCGTTCGCATTCCTGCGTCCAGACGAACGGAACACCTTGACGGCGTAAGCGATGAAGCGGAGCTGAAATGGAAGAGGCATTGCGCAGAAAGCGATGATAATAGTTGAGTTTTCCCAGCACACTCTGTAGCTGCTTCAAATTCTGCGGCGAAGGCAAGTCTTGTATGGCACGGAGGTGCTCGGGACTCCGATGTATGCCTTGGGCATTGATTACATGTCCCAAATATGGTAAGTCCCGAGCAAAAACACACATTTGTCCTTCCGCAAGCGAAGACCATTTTGTCGCAATACCTGAAATAATGTTCGTAGATTTGCTAAATGTTCGTCTGCCGTCTTTCCGGAGATCACAAAATCGTACAGATAGTTTGCAGCAGTAGGGACCGACGCACAAACAGTTTGCAGGTATTGCTGAAACAATGCAGGGGCGGACGCACACCCGAATGGCAGTCTTTTGAAGCGATACAAACCCAGATGCGTGTTAACCACCAATACGCGCTGGGATTCTTCGTCCACCGGTATTTGCAAGTACGCATCTGCTAGGTCCAACTTCGAAAAATATGTACCCGGGCACAGTTTGTCAAAAAGATCTTCCAGGCGGGGTAAAGGAAAAGTTGCAATCACTAGTTGTGGATTCACTGTAGCTTTAAAGTCCACACAAAGTCTGAATTTTCCGGAAGGTTTTGGCAAAATTACTAAGGGTGATGCCCAGAGAGAAGCCTGCACACGTTCAATTACACCGTGTGATTCTAAATCGTGTAATGTTCTTGCGACTCATCACGCAATGCGTGAGGAACATTGCGCGCTCTGAAAAATTTCGGCTGCGCGTTTACTTTCAGTTCCAAATGTGCTTCATAGTTCTTAGCGCAACCAAGGCCCGGTGCAAAAATGTCTGCAAATTCTTCACATAGACGAGAAACACTGGCGGAAGGCACAGTCTGATTCACTGATAGGACCTGATTGACTATAGACAAGTTAAACAACTGAAATAAATCTAAACCAAACAAGTTCACTGCAGTAGAAGAACGAAGAACGTAAAATGACACAAGTTTTGTTTGTCCCTTGTATGTGGCAAGAAGAGTGCACTGTCCTAACACAGGGATATGCTGTTCTGAATAACTAGTGAGCTGAACATTTGCGGCACGCAACTGAGGTTTGCCCAGTTGTTTGTACGTGTCGTGATTGATCAACGAAACTGCAGCTCCGGTATCGAGCTGGAATGGTATCACTTTGCCTTCAAAGTCCAAGTCTACAAAAAGTTTATTGTCCTGCTGACGACAAGAGCGACTTTCTCGTGCAATTTGAACGGATACCGGTACAGAAGCACCTGCGACCGGACGAGATTTCCGGCGACGTCGACGCACACTATTTGTGGGACGAACACAGTCACTGTCAGAGAAAGTGGCACTGGGCGGAGTGGAATTAACTACATGAATGTCCATGGGCGAAGGTTCACGAGCCTGATTGTCCATGGTTCGATTCCGGCGCAAAGCAAAGGGCCTGGAATGGTTGTGATTGTCTGATCTGAGCTTTTTCTGGCAAACACTTTGAACATGTCCTTTCTTATGACAGTAAAAGCAAATAGCTTGGCGTGACGGGCAATTGTCACGCGAATGTCTAGTTGCACACCGCGGGCATGATTTCACTGCATTTGCTCGCTTACGCGGTACACGTGGAGAGCTAGGCGGCAGCTGCGCGGACGAGCGCGAGGGCTGTTTATCGTTCCGGGCAGCGCGCCCGGCGGGCCGGGTAATGTGACACACGGCTGGCGAAGTTGCAAATGATTCCTGAGCAAAGTCAAGTGTGTCTTGCCTATCCAATATGTCTATCACTTGTTGAAGGGAGGGATTAACTAGTTTCAAAATCTGTTCCCGTATATGAACATCAGAAACGTTCTGTGCAATTGCATCACGTACCATTGTATCTGAATAAGATAGTCCACATTCACACTCAAAAGCACAATCCCGAGTAAGGCCTTGCAATGTTGCAACCCACTCCCTATTAGTCTGACCGGCCGTACGTTTTGTACGAAAGAACGTATACCTTTTTGCAACGACATTGACTGTTTCTTTGAAATAGGCATCTAATGCAGACAAAATTTCTTCGTAGGACAGAGTGGCGACGTCGCATCGCGGAAACAATTTCACTATCACACGGTACGTCTACACCCCGACACACGACAAGAAGTGAGGCTGCCGCTCATTACCTCGAATTCTGTAGGCGGCGAGATGGAATCCAAATTGGCGTGACCACTCCGTCCATGTTTCCATTGCCGGGTCAAATGGCCGGAACGGGGGTGCAACAGCATGTTGTGGCTGCGGTAGCGGTGAAGCGGCGGCTGCCGTATCGGTTTGAATTGCACGCTGACCCTGGACGAGCCGTCCAAGGGCATCCAATAACGCCTGCGTCTGCTGATTCTGCAAGCGATAAAACTCGGACAGTACATCTGGAGATTGTGGCGAAGCCATGACACAAGCAAATGTAAGCAAAGCAAGTATAAAGAAGAAAGCTTTTACTCCCGTCGCCAACTGTTGTGGCGTAACAAGACAGCCATGCCACTCGGAAGTAGCTGAAAGGCACGCGTTAACTCACGCAGGCTAGTAGATAGGTCTGAAACAGGATACGTAATGAATGCTATAAAGAAAAGTACGTAGCTCCTGGAATACTTAACTTTAATCCATCCTTGTGGTACATCGCTCTTGACGATACAAGTGAGACTCTTTAGATACAAGCTATGTAATGCTAATGGCGCCTTGCTAGGTCGTAGCCATTGACTTAGCTGAAGGCTATTCTAACTATCTGCTCTGCAAATGAGCGAGGCTTCGTCAGTGTGCATCGCTAGCTAAGTCGTCCGTACAACTGGGGCGAGTGCTAGTCCGTCTCTCGAGACCTGCCGTGTGGTGGCGCTCGGTCTGCGATCACTGACAGTGGCGACACGCGGGTCCGACATGTACTAATGGACCGCGGCCGATTTAAAGCTACCACTTAGCAAGTGTGGTGTCTGGCGGTGACACCACATTCCTCCCCCGCAAATCGGCGGACGGTCGTGTTATAAGGCTTCCGCCCGCCGTGGGGAGGACCCCATGTTGACGTATGCCACGAGGTGGGGAGCCTAACAACAGGCGAGGCTGTGCCACCCGCACCCTGTCATTCGGTCCGAGGGGAGCTAGGAAACGCCTGAAAACCTAGTCCAGGGTGCACGTCAACATGCGGCGTATGCGCCCGTAGAGAGACAGGAGGGGCCGAAGGGTCGACCTCCATTGCGTCGGGGTACCCGACGCGCGAAGACGACATCTGGTCCGGAGCCGGCAAGAGTTCCAAGTCTGAGGACAGCTGGTCACGGGAAGCGATCAGCGGCGCGTGACCCAGGGAGGCGCCCGGCGGCAGCAGCGAAGCGTCCACTGCGTGCGGCGCCGGCGGGAGAACAGGCGGCGGCGGCGGCGCGTCGCCATGGGGCAAAATGGAAGGCAGCGTCGGTAACACCTGGGGATGAGGCGAGCCAGTAGATGGGTCCCCAGGGCGCTGACCGGACGGCACCGTCGCTGAAAGCAGACGGGGAGCGGCAGAACCCAGGCGACGACAGAGGCGCAGCTGATTGAGATGCCGACGCACCTCACCAGAGGCCCCCAAAACCAAATACATCGCGTGGCCGAGGCAGCGAAGAATGCGCCCCGCGAGCCAACGCTGTGAACCGCGATAGTTGCGATAATAGACAACGTTGCCTGGAGCAAAAGCAGGTGTCTGCCACTGCACAAGAACCTGATGCGGCGGATGCAGCAAAGACATCAAGGTTCGATGAGGACGACCATGCAACAACTCAGCCGGCGAGCGACCATCTCGGGGCTGAGAGCGATACGAAGACAAAAAGAGCAACAACGCGTCCTCCTGAGAATGCGACTCTTTCAACTTCAACATCTGTGACTTGAAAGTCCGGACCAATCGTTCAGCAGCACCATTGGACTGAGGCGAAAACAGCGCGGATGTCAGATGTTGAATACCATTGGCCTTGAAGAATGACTGAAATTCTGCAGACATGAATTGTGGGCCATTGTCGGAAACAATAGTCTGTGGAAGACCTTCAATGCAAAAGATAGCAGATAACGCTTGGATGGTGGCAGATGACGTCGTGGAAGACATCCGGACAACAAAAGGAAAATTACTGAAGGAATCGACTAGAACCAACCATCGAGCATTCCAGAATGGTCCAGCAAAATCGATGTGTAATCGTTGCCAAGGGGAAGTGGCTTTCGGCCATGCAAAGAATTTCCGCGGTGGTGCGGATTGTTGTTCGGCACACACCATGCAAGAAGAGCACATATTCGTAATCGCAGCATCGATTCCGAATCAAGTACAGTGCTGACGAGCAAGTTGTTTCGTTCGCACTATATCCCAATGTCCTTGGTGAAGAAGCCGTAAGACAGAGGACTGTAACGAACGTGGGACCACGACTCTGGACTGATCAGTATCAGAACGCAACAACAAAACACCACGTCGTACAAAAAGCCTCTACTTGTGAGCAAAAAATCTGCAAACCAACGGATCCTCGATCCGTGACTTTGACAAGGGCCATTGCGTAGCAACAAAACGCGAAACGGTAGCAAGGACAGGGTCAGCAGCTGTGGCTGTAGCTACACGACGAAAATCAATTGGAAACGATTCGACCACGTCATCGGTTTCCGCATCAATGAACATGCAAGCAAGTTCGGAGGAATCGAATGCTCTATCCTCAGCAACAGGCAAACGGGACAACGCATCAGTGTTGCCGTGCTTCGCAGTGGACCGATACAAGATATCGTAGCGGTACTGCGAGAGGAAAATTGACCAGCAAATGAATTTCTGCGCTGTACGTGGAGGTACAGGCTTGTTCGGATAAAAAAGCGATGTCGAAGGTTTGTGGTCTGTGATGATGGTAAAGTGACGACCATACAAGAAATCATGGAACTAATTAACACCAAATACGAGAGCCAAAGCTTCTTTCTCGATCTGTGAATAAATTCTTTGCGCAGACGAGAGCAATTTTGACGCAAAGGCAATAGGGCGATCCTGCGAGCCATCTTTGTGTGCAAGCACAGCACCGATCCCGAAATCTGATGCATCTACCATCAACAAAAGGGGTTTCTGGGGATCGAATGGCGTAAGGCAAGTATGAGAAAGCAACGCCGATTTCAACTGGCGAAAGGCGCGTTCGCATTCCTGCGTCCAGACGAACGGAACACCTTGACGGCGTAAGCGATGAAGCGGAGCTGAAATGGAAGAGGCATTGCGCAGAAAGCGATGATAATAGTTGAGTTTTCCCAGCACACTCTGTAGCTGCTTCAAATTCTGCGGCGAAGGCAAGTCTTGTATGGCACGGAGGTGCTCGGGACTCCGATGTATGCCTTGGGCATTGATTACATGTCCCAAATATGGTAAGTCCCGAGCAAAAACACACATTTGTCCTTCCGCAAGCGAAGACCATTTTGTCGCAATACCTGAAATAATGTTCGTAGATTTGCTAAATGTTCGTCTGCCGTCTTTCCGGAGATCACAAAATCGTACAGATAGTTTGCAGCAGTAGGGACCGACGCACAAACAGTTTGCAGGTATTGCTGAAACAATGCAGGGGCGGACGCACACCCGAATGGCAGTCTTTTGAAGCGATACAAACCCAGATGCGTGTTAACCACCAATACACGCTGGGATTCTTCGTCCACCGGTATTTGCAAGTACGCATCTGCTAGGTCCAACTTCGAAAAATATGTACCCGGGCACAGTTTGTCAAAAAGATCTTCCGGGCGGGGTAAAGGAAAAGTTGCAATCACTAGTTGTGGATTCACTGTAGCTTTAAAGTCCACACAAAGTCTGAATTTTCCGGAAGGTTTTGGCAAAATTACTAAGGGTGATGCCCAGAGAGAAGCCTGCACACGTTCAATTACACCGTGTGATTCTAAATCGTGTAATGTTCTTGCGACTCATCACGCAATGCGTGAGGAACATTGCGCGCTCTGAAAAATTTCGGCTGCGCGTTTACTTTCAGTTCCAAATGTGCTTCATAGTTCTTAGCGCAACCAAGGCCCGGTGCAAAAATGTCTGCAAATTCTTCACATAGACGAGAAACACTGGCGGAAGGCACAGTCTGATTCACTGATAGGACCTGATTGACTATAGACAAGTTAAACAACTGAAATAAATCTAAACCAAACAAGTTCACTGCAGTAGAAGAACGAAGAACGTAAAATGACACAAGTTTTGTTTGTCCCTTGTATGTGGCAAGAAGAGTGCACTGTCCTAACACAGGGATATGCTGTTCTGAATAACTAGTGAGCTGAACATTTGCGGCACGCAACTGAGGTTTGCCCAGTTGTTTGTACGTGTCGTGATTGATCAACGAAACTGCAGCTCCGGTATCGAGCTGGAATGGTATCACTTTGCCTTCAAAGTCCAAGTCTACAAAAAGTTTATTGTCCTGCTGACGACAAGAGCGACTTTCTCGTGCAATTTGAACGGATACCGGTACAGAAGCACCTGCGACCGGACGAGATTTCCGGCGACGTCGACGCACACTATTTGTGGGACGAACACAGTCACTGTTAGAGAAAGTGGCACTGGGCGGAGTGGAATTAACTACATGAATGTCCATGGGCGAAGGTTCACGAGCCTGATTGTCCATGGTTCGATTCCGGCGCAAAGCAAAGGGCCTGGAATGGTTGTGATTGTCTGATCTGAGCTTTTTCTGGCAAACACTTTGAACATGTCCTTTCTTATGACAGTAAAAGCAAATAGCTTGGCGTGACGGGCAATTGTCACGCGAATGTCTAGTTGCACACCGCGGGCATGATTTCACTGCATTTGCTCGCTTACGCGGTACACGTGGAGAGCTAGGCGGCAGCTGCGCGGACGAGCGCGAGGGCTGTTTATCGTTCCGGGCAGCGCGCCCGGCGGGCCGGGTAATGTGACACACGGCTGGCGAAGTTGCAAATGATTCCTGAGCAAAGTCAAGTGTGTCTTGCCTATCCAATATGTCTATCACTTGTTGAAGGGACGGATTAACTAGTTTCAAAATCTGTTCCCGTATACGAACATCAGAAACGTTCTGTGCAATTGCATCACGTACCATTGTATCTGAATAAGGGAGTCCACATTCACACTCAAAAGCACAATCCTGAGTAAGGCCTTGCAATGTTGCAACCCACTCCCTATTAGTCTGACCGGCCGTACGTTTTGTACGAAAGAACGTATACCTTTTTGCAACGACAGTGACTGTTTCTTTGAAATAGGCATCTAATGCTGACAAAATTTCTTCGTAGGACAGAGTGGCGACATCGCGTCGAGGAAACAATTTCACTATCACACGGTACGTCTGCACCCCGACACACAACAAGAAGTGAGGCTGCCGCTCATTACCTCGAATTCTGTAGGCGGCGAGATGGAATCCAAATTGGCGTGACCACTCCGTCCATGTTTCCATTGCCGGGTCAAATGGCCGGAACGGGGGTGCAACAGCATGTTGTGGCTGCGGTAGCGGTGAAGCGGCGGCTGCCGCATCGGTTTGAATTGCACGCTGACCCTGGACGAGCTGTCCAAGGGCATCCAATAACGCCTGCGTCTGCTGATTCTGCAAGCGATAAAACTCGGACAGTACATCTGGAGATTGTGGCGAAGCCATGACACAAGCAAATGTAAGCAAAGCAAGTATAAAGAAGACCGCTTTTACTCCCGTCGCCAACTGTTGTGGCGTAACAAGACAGCCACGCCACTCGGAAGTAGCCGAAAGGCACGCGTTAACTCACGTAGGCTAGTAGATAGGTCTGAAACAGGATACGTAATGAATGCTATAAAGAAAAGTACGTAGCTCCTGGAATACTTAACTTTAATCCATCCTTGTGGTACATCGCTCTTGACGATACAAGTGAGACTCTTTAGATACAAGCTATGTAATGCTAATGGCGCCTTGCTAGGTCATAGCCATTGACTTAGCTGAAGGCTATTCTAACTATCTGCTCTGCAAACGAGCGAGGCTTCGTCAGTGTGCATCGCTAGCTAAGTCGTCCGTACAACTGGGGCGAGTGCTAGTCCGTCTCTCGAGACCTGCCGTGTGGTGGCGCTCGGTCTGCGTTCACTGACAGTGGCGACACGCGGGTCCGACATGTACTAACGGTCCGCGGTCGATTTAAAGCTACCATTTAGCAAGTGTGGTGTCTGGCGGTGACACCACAGTGAGAATGGTCAACAGTGAGTGGATGGGTATGAACGACTTAAAGCGATGGACCAGTGGGTGTGAGCGAGTTACATTTAGGGGAGTTGGTGGCGCCAAAAATTTTGTGACAATCTTTAAAGATGCTGACGAAGGTAGAACGAGGCAGTTAGCGCCTCACTTACCAATGAAAGGCATTTAATAACCAGCAGCATATTCGCCTTTTTTGTGCTCCGATAGGAGCATTTTTTCCTCAAGTTTATGTTATATTAATTTTATTTATTGTGGTGTTTTGTGTTGTGCTGGAATATTATTTGGAAGACGTTTGCTTTGTACTGTTGGCTTTCAAGTGATGTACTCCTAACTAATATCGTCGTTGGCGCAATACATCGAGTGACGAAATGTTGGTAAAGCGCTGTTAACGCTATTTAATTGCGAGTTCTTGAGTCTGTAAAGAATCGCCGTGTGATTGCCATCTCCAGTGGCTCTCCAAATGCTCGTCAACGTAAGTATCTCGATATTTATGAAAATGAAACTGTAGAAGAATAATTGATTTCAAGTCTCACCTATCAGTCAGTTGAGATGAGCTCTTTTTATTCTTATGATACAACACAATATATAGACAGAGCTGTAGTAGTTTGAAGATAAGCTTAATGGGAACAATAGTCTGGAAAACAATAGTCAGAAAAATTAACATTTCATATAAAAACAAAAATTGTATATAAATCGGAGATTATATTGTTGTTGATATCTCTCTGCAAGTTTATAGCGTCTTTAATTCCTACATACATAGCAAGGTGTCAAACAGTCATTTCACCAATAAAATTGTTCATATTAAACTGTGACAGTACAATGGCCTCCCCAGGAGTACAGCAGAGTGAGGCACAGAACGATGATGAAATCCTGCACAAACCTTTTATAGTTTACAGTTTTTCAATCACACATCACTGATATTAAGTTTTTGTCCAAATAGGCATTGTTCATGTTTGAGAAGACAATAATGATTGTTTCATCTACACCTATATTTACTTGTGATTATGTAAGTTTAGTGTTCTGTAGTGTTCACTACGTTTCATTACAGCTCTCAACACTGGAAAAGACTACTTTTGATTCTAATTTGCCTCCTCATTCGAGCTTGGATGATTGTAAAACCCAGGAAAAACCGCACTGAGGCCTTCAGTATTGAGAATTGCAATGAATGTGTCACTGTATATCAACAATAAATAAATGAGTCTAGTACATAAATCGTATTTGATGCCCAGATTTTACTAAACATTTCCATGTTTCTCTCTGACTTGTTACACACATGTCTCTATACCACAGAATTTACAATCTTCTAAATATATACAAGTATTGTCTTCTTGGGTCGTCCTGGCGTGTAGGTGGTAGGCGATGATAAAGACAGGAAAGTCGAAAGGAATCAGGATCGCAGACTGACAGGTTCAGGATGGGCTTTGGACATGGATCTTAACCTTCCTTCAGGTTGGACGGGAATCAGCTCGAGTATGGGACATGGTTCAATCGTAATAGGTGAGGCTTTAGAATTTTTGAAAAGTCAATTTCTACGCCTGGAAGAAATGGATGAGTCCTTATAGACAGTCCATTCTCTCCCGACAAATCTGTGGTCCTTAGAAATTCGGATTCAGAGTTTATATCGGAGAATTTGATAACTGACAACACAGTCACTGTATATTATCTGGTCCACATAAATCAGCGGAAACTTCAGATCACACAGTTATTTCGGTATTACAGTTTTATTTAATGACTGTGGAACACCACTCGTAGAAATGTAATGCTCTATTGCAACATGACTGTTCATTGGAGTTCGTGCAAATAAATTCGATCACAATCCAAGACACTAATTGAGCAATCATGATGGTTCACGTTACATTATGTGGCAACAAAGACTGAAAAGTCATGTAGAAACACTAGTTTCAATAAAATTTGTTGTTAACCATTGCACAAGGTCTGTACACATTGTGTCTGTGTCATTGCACCCATTTGGTGTGTCTGTTTTCTTCAATTCTTGCTCATAATAATTTTTCCTCTCTTGAGCTTTTCTCTTCATTGTGGCTAATGCTCAACGAATTTTGGCCTCCCGAGATTCTTCTGAAGCATGTACTTTGGGTAAACAATTAACCTACTCGTTGTTCTCTCTTATATTCATCATTAGTTCTGTTGGTGTGGACTCAGTTGTTGATTGCATTAAATTTTTATAAATTTCTTCACATTGCTGCAGAAAATCCACCCACAATGTCTGTTTATTGTGGAAATGTGTTCTAATAAATCTGTTCACTTTACAAAACAACCTCACAATTCGGTTAGCTTCTGGGTGGAAACTGGAAATTAAAATATGTCTAATCCCATTGTCTCATAAGTATCTTCTCCATCTGTGTCCCATAAATTGGTTGCTTTGCCGACAACAAAATATGTGGCTTTCCAATACATGGAATATAATCTGTCATGAGTTTGTGGATGATGGACTGTGTAGTACATGCTGTTGCGGGGATGTCGGGATGGTTGAACTCGGGATTCCAGATGGCCAAGCTGAAGCCGGGACCGACTGCCGTCTTTTGTCAGGAGGCCGAGCAAGTTCAAGAGCGTCAAGGGGCAGTACAGAGTGATACAGTGGTATTTGGTGGCATTACTTTATTCTCATAATTTACAGTGCTTCAATGAGTGCAGCATAGTGTCGGCGGCCGCTCGCGCGCTGTGCTGCGAGTCCAGCTGACTCAGCAACTCCTGGTATGCGGACACCGCTGCTGCCGTCTGCAAGGCCGCTCAGCTGGAACTCGCCCAGTCGCCCTCGCCTGCTACAGCATAGTGGCTGGCGCCTCGCCGCTGCCCGCTATTTCAGAGACTGCTACAGTCCCTGGTCCTCGCTACCCTCTGCCCTGTTTGGCCTGCTGTGTCCGACCATGGGACAAAGTTTGTTGTACTGTTCACCCATGGCCCTTGGCCACTGCTGCTCCCAGGACAGGACCGGACTCGAACCTGCACCCTCCTGGACACTTTGCTGCAACTTGCCACTAGTGGTGTTTGCCAGATGGCAACCCCCGCTGCTGTCTCTGGCGTTGCTCCAGCCTCGCCTCCCGTAGCATATGCCTCGCCACTGCTGCTCCCAGAACAGGACCGGACTCGAACCTGCACCCTCCTGGACGCTTTGGTGCAACTTGCCGCTAGTGGTGCTTGCCGGATGGCAACCCCTGCTGCTGTCTCTGGCGCTGCTCCAGCACTGCCTCGCCTCCCGTAGCATATGCCTCGCCACTGCTGCTCCCAGAACAGGACCGGACTCGAACCTGCACCCTCCTGGACGCTTTGGTGCAACTTGCCGCTAGTGGTGCTTGCTGGATGGCAACCCCCGCTGCTGTCTCTGGCGCTGCTCCAGCGCTGCCTCGCCTCCCGTAGCATATGCCTCGCCACTGCTGCTCCCAGAACAGGACCGGACTCGAACCTGCACCCTCCTGGACGCTTTGGTGCAACTTGCCGCTAGTGGTGCTTGCCGGATGGCAACCCCCACTGCTGTCTCTGGCACTGCTCCAGCGCTGCCATGCCTCCCTTAGCATACGCCTCGCGCGGAACCCGGTATGCCAGGTGGGAAGCAAACGTGGAAACGTGGCCCGTCCTGGATGCTGCAGACCGCTGCCACTGCCCTCCCTTCAGGATGACTGCGAAATCTCCAAGTACCCGGCTGCCGTTCCATCGCACCCCACTGTTGCGTCCCTAGATGCAGAATACAGCCCGAACAAGTACAGAGAAATAAAGTAAGATTTACATAGAATATTTACAACATTGCTGCCAGACTGGCTCCTGTATGTGTGGACCAGCACAGGTCTGTCCCAATGATCGACTGGCCTAGCACACCTTGTCCCAATGTAAAAGTACCTCACTATTTAAACTGCCTTTCCCTTTGCCTCTGACGTAGTGTCAGAGAGAGACTGAAACTATGGCAGAGATAAACTCCCGAACGTCAGCCATCTACAAGTCTTGGCTTGGCTCTGGCTTAGTTCCTCGCCTCATATCGCAATAACTTCAAGCAACGCTGTGGTTTGCTACCTCGTTGTTGCTTCACACAAAGCAATTCGTGGGAGCAATAGCGCTGTCGCAGCACCGCGCTCGTGAGTGCCATGTTTGCATTTCTTGGCTGACTAGCTGTCGACTGTTTCAACACTCTGCCAGCAGCCCCCAGATTCCATCGTCCAACCACGCTTTCATTGACTTTTAATAAAATTTCCTCTTTCCTACGACTAAGACTAATACTAGTTCAGCAATGCCTTGATTAGATACAATTTTACATGTTTAGTGAATAGATCATAGAATCCAACAACGTATTTGATATTTTCTCTAGCATGAGACAGGGGTCCCATTACATTCACAATCACAACATCTAATGGTTCTTCAATATCAATTGGATTTAATGTTCCCCTGGTGCCATGGTTCGAAGGTTTTGGCTGCTGACATATTGGATGCTTCTTGACTGTGCTTTGCACAATTTTTCTTAGATTTGGAATATGGCAGTATCTTCTAATCCTTTTTGAGCATTTATAGAATCCACAATGTCCGCAAACTACATGTGAATGCCATATTAACTTCTGTACATAGTCTTGTGGAATGCAAATGCAATGTCAAATAAGACATTATCATGCAATTGATTAGCTCATTTACCATTGATGAACTTTCTGCCTGAACCTTCTGAATGAAATGATTCCAATGAGGATCTTTTTGTTGTAGTTGTGCCACGTTCCTGCACATTCTAAGAAACACTTTTGGTTTTCCACATCCTTCATTAGCAAAACCTTAAATCCTATTGTTTGGTCTTCTATTTCCAGAGATTCGGTCAATCCTTCTAGCAGTCTTGATAGAACACCTGCAATAATGTTTTTTCTGTCATGAACGCAAATAATTTCAAATCAGTATTCATGTAGAACAAGCGTCCATCTAGCTAATTGAGGATGTAAAAGTTTTCAATTAGTGTCTGATGATCAGAATGTACTCTAGTATATGCTCTTGCAAGATAACAGTGTAATTTTTGAAACATCCATATAACTGCGAATGCTTCCAATTCTGTGGTTGTATGAGCTTGTTCACGGTTACTGAGTGTTCAGCTTGCAAAAAATATGGCATAAAAGGTATGTACACCAATAAATAACTGGATCTGAGATAAGTAAGCTCCTGCTCCATATGACAATGCATATGTCATCAACTCAAAATCTAATGTCATGTCTGGATGATGTAAGATAATTGCATTCACAAGAGAAGTTTTAATACTGTAAAATGGTATCTCACACTCATGAGTCCACTGCCCTGACACAGTCTTCTTTAATAAAGACAACAATGGTTCTGAATTCAAGATTTGATTTGGTATGAAATGACAATAAAATGAAACTAATCTGAAGAATGCCTTTAATTATTTGTATTACATGGTGATTGTGTATTCTCTATCGCACTAATCTCTTTTTTTTACTTAGTAAAATCCCATATGACAAAATCAGATGTCCTAGGAAATTAATATCAGTCAGTGCAAATTTTGATTTCTTGAGGTTGGTAGTCAACCCTGATAGTAGAAATTCTCCAGCACTCATCTTAAAATCTCAACATTTTGCTCCCAAATAGGTGTTGTAGTCAACATGTCGTCCACAACTCGTGTGACCAAATCATGTAGTTCAGTTGTAAGACAGTATGTAGAGCAGAAATGAATACACCCAAACTCACATCCAAGACCAAATGGTAGTCCAGTAAATTGGTAACTGTGCCCAAAGTAAAGGAAGGTGCTATACTTTCTTGTTTGCAAGTCCACTGGGACTTGCCAAAATGAGCATCTTAAATCTATTGTGGAGAAAATCTTGACACCAGGAATTTTTTGGATTAATTCCTCTATATTAGAAGGTTGTGTTCATACTGGAAGAATAATGTTGTTTATTTCTCTGGTGTCCAGAACCAAGTGAACACTCCCATCTTACTTGGATACCATATGTGATGGACTACAGTAATGACTACTGGATGGCTCAATGATGCCCCAGTTGAGGATTCACTTTATATCTCAGTCAGTCTGATCTTAGTGCCCAAGGAATGGAGTAATACCTATGATAGTATATTTTATGAGGTCTCACATTTAAATTGCAGATATATCCTCTTATAATGCTTCTTCAAACACCATAGCATAACCCTGCAATAATTGGTTTAATTCATGCATTTGCTGAGGCATTAGGACAGTAGATTCAGTTACTTTTGTGTTAATCTGCTTAGGTTAGAATCATTAGTCATTGGGTTGGTGATATTCCTGCTGTTATCCTGTGTAATGAATTTTGTTGCAATCCTTTGACAATAGCATCAATGCAGTTCCTCCTTCTGGTACTCTATAATGAATATGAGCTTACTGAAGGCGAAGTCCATTATTGCATTCATCTCTGCCATTAATTCGTACCCCAAAATTAAGTTCACAACAATATTAGGTACCACTACGCATGTGCAACCTCTAACTCGATTACTGAGGTCTATTTTGATTCTTGTTTGCAGTTTCATTGAACAAGAGCGTCCTCCTACAGTATCAAGTATTTTGCAGTTCACTACGGGTAATGTCAGCAAATTTTCTCTTTCCTTTGAGGGGATAGTACATCAAATGGGTCGACATGGAGCAAGAGAGGCACCAAAGGACATTTTAATTTTCACTATCTATACTTTTACAAACAAATTCATGAAACTTCGTTAGCATGACCAGGAAGGATTCAGGATTCACAGCAGTGGAAGTTCAAAAACATAAAAAATAAAATATTTTTTACATTTGAAATTTCATCATTTTTTTTCACTTACTATTGGCTGCATTTGTTGGTATAGGTACACTTTTCATCATAAGTAAGAGAGATTCTATGATTAATTTCGCACAGCATACAAATCATACTTACAGGTATATGAAACACTAGAATTTTCCAAATCTATTAAAAACTGTGGAAAAAATTGAGGTAATTAACCATAAAATTTGAGTTTTCTCTAAACATGAAGTTTAAAATGTAACAGCTCATTCATTTTTTCATAAATTAAATAAATTCTAGAGTTTCATACACCTGTAAGTATGGTTTGTATGTTGTGCAAAATTCATCCAAGAATCTCTCTTACTTATGAAGAAAAGTATACTTGTAACAACAAATGCAATCATTAGTAAGTGAAAAAATGATGAAATTTCACATGTAAAAAAATTCTTTTGTTGTGTTTTTGAACTTCCACTGCTATGAGTGTGAATACTGAATCTTTCCTGGTTATGCTGACAAAGTTTATGAGTTTATTTGTAAAAGTATAGACAGTGGAAATTAAAATGTCCTCTTGTGCCTCTCTTGCTCCAAGTCGGCCCGTCTGACGTCCTACACCGCTTAATATCTTCAAAAGAGAGGTAGACATAGCATTTACACTTGCGCCCGGGTTTAAGGTTGCTATAACACTGAATCCAACAATGTTCACATTAATTATTGTTTGTGGATTGCTTTCCTGTTCAAAGTTACAGGATTTGTCACCGAGCAATAATTCGTTCCTAAGCTCAGCACCATCGTTGAACCTTATCAACTTAATGTTACTGTCACAGCCCCTTTCACTAACTCTGACCAGCCTTTCCTGCCATCTATGGTTTGGTGACGCTTGTTCATCTGTAACATCAGTAACAACTGGTGATTGATTCTGCCAATCATTACTAGTTTCATTTTGATTTGCTGGAATATTACTAATCTGATTGTAGTGTGACGTTCCTGGATCCTGTTGGTAATCAGGATTAAATCGCCTATCATGTTTCTTGTTCTTGTGTTCGTATTCATGGTTATTGCTGTTTCCATTTCTTTGATTATAAGCATTGTTAAATCCTGCATTGAGCGAACCTGTTCGTTGGACTGCAACAGTATTCGCATGTTGCTAATAATTGTTTGTATGTCCATTTCCATAATTCTATCTATTTGACCCGGTATGTCCATTGCTATTGTTTACTTCGGCTCCGGTATCTTCCATTAACTTACGTACGTAGAGCATGTAATGCAGTCAAAAACTCACCAAAACTGGTTTCACTGATATGCAATAATTTAGTTTGTACGTCCAGTGAAAATTGTTCTTTCAATATTCTGATGGGGTCTGTGGCAGATACTGGTTCTATCAAATACTTAGTCTTATTATAATACCTCTAAAAGGACCTGCTTAATGTGCCTAAACGTCAATTGTAAAGTTCGAGGTTGTACACCTGCTTGTGGATCCTCGCTTGGATCGTAGATCAGAGTTCGCAATAAATGCATGTTCAAATTCGGCATACGTATTGAAGGTTTCTACTGCTTCAACTGCCCGTAGGGCTCCATCTCATAAAATATGCCTGCTCGCATAACTAATCTTCTGGTTTTCCGTACATATTCTCGGCAAAACACCTTTAAATGATCTAACAAAAACAACTGGATGTACAACCTTATTCGCCGGATTATAAATTGGAAATTTAATTTCTCCTCCATATGAAAAGCCGTGTAATCACTAACATGATTTTTCATTACATTCACATGTGATAAAGTTTGTGTATGGACCTGTTCATTAGTTCTAAAAGCTTGCTCCGTTATGTGTGACCAGATCTTTCATTCACAGACTCATTGTCCGCGACAGCTGAATAATTGAAGCATTAAAGAATTAAATGCGTCAGACAAGTGCTTATGTTGATCTCGGAACTGACAAAATTCAGTGGCTAAACTCATTTGTGCATTAGGAATCTGCTGAATTGCACTGTTGAGTACAGTTTACGACTCTACTACTTGATTCTGCAATGCTGCTTTAGTTGCCTGCAATTTGGGTTTTAATTCCGTCTGACAGTTTTGAAATAGTGTTAAAATTCAGATTTTAACGCTGTACGACTATTCTGCAATTTAATTCTTAACCCCTTTTTTAATTCTGTTGGCATTTGTTCAATACTCGCTAACAGTAACGTAATCGGATCAGCAACCTGTAGCACATTCTTCTGCGGAATATTTTGTTCGTTCTGTTCTGCCATTTTAACTTGTTGTCTTGTTCTGACCATAAAATTATAAATATGTTACACAGATCGTGTGAGACAGTTTCTATTGTTTAAATTAATTGCAGCTGTGTCCTAAAAAATACTAAGCTGCAAAAACGCCTTTATCTGTTACGCAACAGGACACCAGAAACAATCTATTATCGCTTACGTAGCGATAACGTCGCACAGATTGTTGACACAAACTTTGGTACTTACTATGCCTCATCTACAAAAAGGAAAGTAACTGTCTAACATTAATTTCGTAAACTGCAGCGTAGTGGACTGCTGTTACAATTCTTTGCTCTTCAGCTTTCTGTTATGTACACCTCTCCGTCAATAGTACTCGAGCAATCATGTATGATAAGGAAATACAATATTAGTTCCTTATAACAGTAGGACATACGATATTTGTTAAATACAACACGTTGTGATGTTCATCTTTCGGTGGAGACTCAAGTCGTGTCCTGTCTGTGCGCGACAATTGTTATATTAATTTAATTTGTTGTGGTGTTTTATGTTGTGCCGGAATATTATTTGGACGAGATATTGGTTTGTACTGTTGGCTTTCAAATGATGTACTGTTAACTAATCTCGTCATTTGGGTAATACATTGAGTGACGAAATCTTGGTGAAGCACTGTTAACGCTATTTAACTGCGAGTTCTTGAGTCTGTAGAGAATCGCCGTGTGACAGCAGGTTCCTTCGTCACGTCTGCAGCGTCTCTACAAATTGCACGTCAACGTAGATATCTGGAACTCTCTAGATATTTGTGAGAACGTAATTGTAGAAGAATAATTGATTTCGAATCCTACCTATTAATCAATTGAGACGAGCTCTTTTGTTGCTTCTGATACAATACAATATAGCTACAGAGCTGTAGAAGTTTCATGACAATCTTAACGAGAACAATAGTCCGAAGAACAATAGTCGGAACATTTAAAATTCCAGGCAAAAACATATATATATATATATATATATATATATATATATATATATATATATATATATATATGTTGTAAGTAGGCTGTTTAGGTTTTTTATTGGTAACGCCACCTCTGTATGAAAATCACTGGCTGTGCTGTGTGCAGTCTGTGGCTGCTTTGCATTGTTGTAATACTCGCCATTGTAGTGTTAGGCAGCTGGCTGTGAACAGCGCGTAGCGTTGGGCAGTTGGAGGTGAGCCGCCAGCAGTGGTGGATGTGGGGAGAGAGATGGCGGAGTTTTGTAATTTGTCATGAACTGATATATATATGATGATATCAAGGTAAATACATTGTTTGTTCTCTATTAATATCTTTCATTTGCTAACTATCCCTATCAGTAGTTAGTGCCTTCCATAGTTTGAATCTTTTATTTAGCTGGCAGTAGTGGCGCTAGCTGTATTGCAGTAGTGGGAGTAACCAAGATTTTTGTGAGGTAAGTGATTTGTGAAAAGTACAGGTTAATGTTAGTCAGGGCCATTCTTTTGTAGGGATTTTTGAAAGTCAGATTGCGTTGCGCTAAAACAAAATATTGTGTGTCAGTTTAAGCACAGTCCTGTATAAATGTTCAAAGGGGACGTTTCAGTGTATGTGTGTGTGTGTGTGTGTGTGTGTGTGTGTAACAATTTTTATTCCAAACAACTACAAAAACTGTATATAAATCAGAGATAATAATATTGTTCATATCTCTCAGCAAGATTATAGCGTCTTTCATTCCTACACACATCGCACGGTGTCAGTCATTTCAGTAATAAAATTGTTCACTCGTATTAAATGTGATATTACACTTGCTTCAGATGCTCAACATAGATATCTTCGCTGTCCAATGCGTTTTCAAGAACATTAAAGAATTGTAGGAAAGCAGATTTACGATTAATCTAAAACATACGTTTTGACAACATCTGGCACAATTAAGCATGCAACTTATGTTTAAATAAAATGGTTACGTATTTCGGACTGCTGCTAACAGCTCGTATACACACGAATTGCCCCAGCGGTTAGCGTGCGTTTGCCTTCATCGCTAACTTTGATTAATTATCAAAGTCCATACCAGATCGGCTAACACAAGTAATTTTTATTATATCATAACTTATATGCCAGCAGCCTTGCCGCAGTGATAGCGTCTGTTCCCATCAGATCACGCCGAAGTTAATCGCGGTCGGGCTTGGCTACTACATGGATGGGTGACCGGCCGGGTCCAAGTGCGCCGCTGGCAAGCGGGGTGCACTCAGTCCTTACGAGGGTAGCTGAAGAGCTACTTAACTGAGAAGTGGCAGCTCCCGTCACGAAAGCTGACAACGGCCGGGAGAGCGGTGTGCTGACCACATGCCCCTCCACATCCGCATCAAGTGATGCCTATCGGTTGAGGATGACACAGGGTTCGGTCGGTACCACTGGCCCTTTCGAGACCTGTTCGGACGGACACAGAGAGAGATAACTTATAACATTTCTACCTTTAGTGTGTTTCATGCCAAATGATCATCCAACATTATCTGCCGAAACCACTGTTTTACTTAGGCATTATAATCTGGATGCTAAGGAAAAATTCCAATCATGTTACGCATCTTAGACAGAAATGTTCGCTGCGAAAATAGGTCAGTATTTCGTACCACTTTTCAGTAACACTAATACCTCACCTTCTATCGCACGCCAGCAGACTGTTACACAATTTTCAGTAACACAAAAGTAGTCAAGGTACGTTTCTCTCTCGTATTCAGTGAACAACTGAATATAATTGGTATGTAGAAACTACAGTGACTCCCACATTAACTAAAAGTTATATACGATCGAAAACATTACATTTACGGACCACAACGCTGTCATGAAGAACAGCACAGTTTCAGGAAAGTCGACTAATTATTAGGACGCTATGGGATATACTGTACTTTGTCTGGCTCAAATGGCTCTGAGCACTATGGGACTTAATATCCGAGGTCATCAGTCCCCTAGAACTTAGAAATTCTTAAACCTAACTAACCTAAGGACATCACACACATCCATGCCCGAGGCAGGAGTCGAAACTGCGACCGCAGCGGTCGCGCGGTTCCAGACTGAAGCGCCTAGAACCGCTCGGCCACACCGGCCGGCTGTGCTTTGCCTAGTAAAAAAAAGTGAAGCATCCAGAAGATATGGTCAGATGTCAATACACATTCGTCCACGAGCTAACCAACGGCGAATATGTGAATGATTGGAGTTACAGTTATTTGTATCGGGTAGAAAGATCACCAGAATGCTGTTGTTATCAGGCCTTGTGGGTATATACGGGGCGTAAAGAGCAGCAGCTGTTGAGTGATCACCATGAAGGACACAGAGATGCCGCGTACTCGCTTGAGACAGCGTTAACATCTGAAAGAGGCTTCGTTGTAGGTCTCTATTTCATTGGGTGGTCGATTCGTGTCTATCCGGATTTCTGGAGCAGTGGCCCTATGTCTGACTCCAAGAAAGCGTGAGGGTAGTCATACTTGCCGTTAAGGTTGTAGTCAACCATGTCTGACAGCAACAAGCAACCCGCGTCCAGTCAACCTCATTTACGTTTTCCGTGATTTCCCCAAACCACTTCAGGCAAGCTCGCATCTCGTGGTCGTGCGGTAGCGTTCTCGCTTCCCACGCCCGGGTTCCCGGGTTCGATTCCCGGCGGGGTCAGTGATTTTCTCTGCCTCGTGATGGCTGGGTGTTGTGTGCTGTCCTTAGGTTAGTTAGGTTTAAGTAGTTCTAAGTTCTAGGGGACTGATGACCATAGATGTTAAGTCCCATAGTGCTCAGAGTCATTTGAGTCACTTCAGGCAAAATGCTGGGATGGTATCTTTGAAAGGGCATGGCCGATTTTCTTCCCGATCTTTCCCTAATCCGATGGGACCGATGAGCTCGCTGTTTGGTCCCTTCCCCCAAATCGACCAACCGACGAACCGCAACAAGCGATGTTCGTTCGCCGTGTTGTGCATCGAGCACATCGAAACCCCTTGTCATCTGTGCCCACCGTCCGACAACAAGTAATAGATTCCCTGAAACATTCTGTGTCGTCTCGCACCATTGGTCAGAGATTAGCAGTAGTTGGACGAGGGAACTAGCATTCCATGAGTAGGCTGCCATTAACGCCACAACACAAGCGGCAGTGTCTGGAGGTGTGCCGTTACCGGGGAGCATGGGTTGCTGATGAATGGCATCGCACTATAGTCGATGATGAATCGCAGTTCTGCTCTGTCCAGAATGAAAGTTGTCGACGAGTATGGGAGCAACCGACGAACAGGTTCGTTTCTTCCAATGTTTTGGAGAGCAACAGCGGTATTACTCCTGGCGTCTGTTGCGAATGTATCGTGGTGCTATTTTTCAACAGAACAATGCTCCTCCATGCTTGGAACGTGTCTCTATGGTCTCTTTTATGTTGATGTACACTCGTGGTCACTATGATTCTCAGATATGTTCCCGACAGAACATGTATATGGCCACCTCGGACATCAACTCTATCCTACTGCCATTATCCAGGATGTCAGTTACAACACTTGTTGCTTTAAGCCTTTGACTATCATCGGTAAGTATGTGTCCCACGATCGGCTAAGAGAGAATCGATTGGAACTTGTTGCATGTTATTGCTATATATCAGAGTCCCACTGGTAAAGAGAAGCCTTCTAATCCTTAGCAGAATTCTTGTATACTGAAGCGCCAAAGAAACTGGTGTAGGCATGCATATTTAAATACAGAAATATGTAAACAGGCAGAATACGGCGCTGCGGTCGGCAACGCCTATATAAGACAACAAGTGTGTGGCGCAGTTGTTACATCGGTTACTGCTGTTCCAATGGCAGGTCATCAAGATTTAAGTGAGTTTGAACGTGGTGTTGCAGTCGGTGCACAGGCGATGGGACACAGCATCTCCGAGGTAGCGATGAAGTGGGGACTTTCCCGTACGACAATTTCACGAGTGTACCGTGAATATCAGGAATCCGGTGAAACATCAGATCTCCGACATCACTGGACCGGAAAAAGGTTCTGCAAGAACGGGACCAACGACGACTGAAAAGAATCTTTCAACGTGACAAGTGCAACACCTCCACAAATTGCTGCAGATTTCAATGGTGGGCCGTCAACAAGTGTCAACGTGCGAACCATTCTACGGAACATCATCGGTATGGGCTTTCGGAGTGGAAGGCTCACCCGTGTACTCTTGATGACTGTACGCCACAAAGCTTTAAACCTCGCATGGCCCGTCAACGCCGACATTTGACTGTTGAAGACTGGAAACATATTGCCTCGGCGGACGAGTCTCGTTTCAAATGGTATCGAGCGGTAGGACGTGTACGGTTATGGAGACAACCACACGAATCCATGGATCCTGCATGTTAGCAGGGAACGGTTCAAGCTGGTGGAGTCTCTTAATGGTATGGGACGTGTGCACTTGGAGTGATATGGGACCCCTGATAATTCTATATACGACTCTTAGAGGTGACACTACGTAAGCATCCTGTCTGATCGCCTGTATTCATTCATGTCCATTTGCATTACGACGGACTTTGGCAATTCCAACACAACAATGCGAGACCCCATACATCCAGTACTGCTGCAGAGTTGCTCCAGAAACACTCCTCTGAGTTTAAACACTTCCGCTGGTCACCAAACTCCGCAGACATGAACATTATTGACAAATCTGGGATGCCTTGCAACATGCTGTTCAGAAGAGATCTCCACCCCCTCGTACTCTTACGGACTCTGGACAGCCCTGCAGAATTCTTCGTGTCAGTTCCCTCTAGCACCACTTCAGACATTAGTCGAATCCATGCCACGTCGTATTATGGCCCTTTCGCGTGCTCGAGGAGGCCCTACACTATATTAGGTAGGTGTACCAGTTTGGCTCAAATGGTTCAAATGGCTCTGAGCACTATGGGACGCAACTGCTGTGGTCATAAGTCCCCTAGAACTTAGAACTACTTAAACCTAACTAACCTAAGGACATCACTCACATCCATGCCCGAGGCAGGATTCGAACCTGCGACCGTAGCGGATGTGCGGTTCCAGACTGTAGCGCCTTTAACCGCTCGGCCACTCCGGCCGGCGGTGTACCAGTTTCTTTGGCCCTTCAGTGTAGTTACAGATTGCACCCGTAGGTTCCTCTGTCCTCAGATTTCGTTGTTAAATGAAGCTTAAATGTGGAGAAAGGAAATAAAAGGGAAGGAACTCATGATGTAGCTGTGTCAGGACTTTATGAATATCTGCAGCGCTGAGTGAAAATGTATGATGGAACGGGATTCGAAGCTGTCATCTTCTTCTTACTAGGCAGTTGCGTTAACCACTGCGCCACCAGGACACATCATTTATCGGAAATGCGAGAAATATCTCGGTACACCCCTCGGCCGACCAACATTTCCACCTATCGCCACCTATCCTCAGTCCCCATCCATGTTCTCCATGCTCCTACTTTGAGATGCTGGCAGGAAGTCGAACGTCATTGTCTATTCGCACTGAAGGCGATGGTTTCATAGCCTATCGAGGCGACTCAGTTATATGAATGCGTGATGTCTGCTCGTACATGTCCGAAAGAACAGGCACCACGCATTCATATTTTCATTGTTTAACCTCGTCACCGTATTTTCACATCGAATTAGTCCGCACCTGCAGATAGGCAACCAGTTATCAGATTCGCAAAGCGGGCTGCCTTCGCACCTTCCCAGATACGTCATATCAACGCCTTGCACCCTCGAATTGACGCTTGCCACATTACAAACGAAGCCTATTTTGAGCATCTGTAGTGTGAGTTACAAACGGAGAGAGGCTCTGTCTACTGATGTGTATTTGTTTCCAAAACATCTTGTAGTTTGACAAACTGCCTATTGGCTTCTGTCTCGGGTTCTTCGGCCGACGTTCATCTAATGATTTTTCTGACGTTTCGCCAGCACGAGTGGCTGGCATTGTCAAAGCTTCACCCTCCATTGCCGGTGGTGAACTGGAGGCGAGCTCGCGGCCGCAGACTATATGTACCTGGCGCGCCAACGTCCGAGGGCTTCTCCGCGGCCATTTCCGGTGCGGTTCTCCTCTTGCTACCTGAGACGGTCGTTCGCTGCAGTACGGGCAGCCAGGATCCGTTTACCTTAAGGCTTTCCTCTTTCTTGTTGAAACTGTTCGCGTGTTTTTGGATTTCTACAGCTTCTCTGGACAAGCGCGTGTGATAGTGCTTCTCTACAGCCAGAATTTCCGTGTCGGCGAATTTTATTACGTGGTCGGTCTCATTCAGTGCGTGCTCTGCCACGGCCGATTTCTCCACCTGCCCCAACCTGCAATGTCGCTTATGCTCTTTGATCCTGGTGTTGATTGATCGTCCAGTCATTCCGACATAAACTTTTCCGCATGTGCATGGTATACGGTATATTCCCGACATTGCAAGTGGGTCTCTTTTCTCCTTCGCCGATCTAAGACACTCTTTGATCTTCCTTGTCGGTTTGAAAATCGTCTTTACGCCGTGTTTGCGCAATATGCGGCCGATTCTGTCCGTCACTCTGGGAATGTATGGCAGAAAGGCCGTACTCGACATTTCTTTTTCTGGTTCCTTACTTCGCCGAGTGTTTGGCTCTGTTACACTTCTAATGTAATTTGTGGAGTACCCATTGCTCCACAGAACAGTTTCCAGGTGTTGCATTTCTCGTTTGAGGTGTTGAGGCTCACATATTCGTCCTGCTCTCGTTACGAGCGTACTAATCATGCCTCTTTTCTGGCTCGGGTGGTGGTTTGACAGATTGCGCAGGTATCGGTCCGTGTGTGTCGGTTTCCGATACACGCTGTGTCCCAGGTTTTCGCCGTCCCTTGTGACCAGCACATCTAGAAATGACAGTTTCTTGTCCTTTTCTACTTCCATGGTAAATGTTATGTTGGCATGGAGGCTGTTCAAGTGTCTCAGGAATTCACCGAGCTGTTCTTCACCATGGCTCCACACCACGAAAGTATCATCGACGTACCTGTACCACACCTTAGGTTTGCAAGTCGCCGAGTCCAGTGCCTGTGCTTCGAATTGTTCCATGAAGAAGTTGGCCACCACTGTACTGAGAGGACTACCCATGGCGACACCTTCCAGCTGTTCGTAGAAATCGCCATTCCACGTGAAATAGCTCGTGGTGAGACATGCATGGAAGAGCTTTTTGATGTCTTGCGGGAACATGGAGCCGATGTGCTCCAGAGCGTCACTGAGTGGCACTTTCGTAAATAACGAAACAACATCAAACACGCGAACAGTTTCAACAAGAAAGAGGAAAGCCTTAAGGTAAACGGATCCTGGCTGCCCGTACTGCAGCGAACGACCGTCTCAGGTAGCAAGAGGAGAACCGCACCGGAAATGACCGCGGAGAAGCCCTCGGACATTGGCGCGCCATGTACATATAGTCTGCGGCCGCGAGCTCGCCTCCAGTTCACCACCGGCAATGGAGGGTGAAGCTTTGACAATGCCAGCCACTCGTGCTGGCGAAACGTCAGAAAAATCATTAGATGAACGTCGGCCGAAGAACCCGAGACAGAAGCCAATAGGCAGTTTGTCAACAAGTGGCCACAAAAGCCTTAACAATTTTGTATCTTGTAGTTTTTTTCACAGTTGTCTTCTAAAACCCTGGAGGGACTTATGAACGATCTCGTATATCCTAACCCCCTTGGAAAACGAAACAGCGGCAAATATTCTTTTCATATTGTTACTTCTAAGACATTAACTAAAATAATTATACACTAATGTTTCAACCCGAAAAGTTTAATTTCGCTCCCTTCTCTCCTTCTGGGCACTTCAGTTTTTTTGTCAGGCAGTGTGTATACAAGCATCGGTACCGTAAATCGGAGTCAAGGACTGACACAGGCTAATTTTTTTAGAGAAAAAAGTCGATCTGCTTAAATTCCTCAAGAACAATACCATAAAAATGTAGGCCTTTGGGAATCGTATTCTTTCAGTTTTCGATGGCAAAACCACGTGGAGCAGTACTAGAAGGCGCCCGCCGATAATGACAGGCAGTAAATTCGTGACGTCATACTCGGCCCTGCTACTGGCGCCGCACGCCACCCGAACGAGCCGGCGTCGCGACACCGCGGCGTCTGTCTGCTGGCTGGCGCTGCACGCGGCGAACACGCGGCGTCGCTGTATGACCACCGGGTAACAGCTACGCAGTGCACATCAAATGTTTCTCCTGTACAATACTTCCCCTATTAATTTCACACTGCTCCACAAAAAAAGTGAAGCACTCAGAAACGAAACTTCACGGACTGAGAGGATTCGTGATGTTATTGCAGTGATTACAAAATCAAGCCACACTTACAAACTAATTGGCAGTGTCAACCCGCTTATCAGAATGACGTTCCACCCCCTCTGGCGTGGACTAGGGATGCCGGTCCTCGCCTAAACAACCGGTTTTCGGCTATATCGTTTTTCTTGAACGCCAGTTTAACTTGAGTATTGAAACCCTTCATAATAACCGGATCCTGAAATAACAGAATTTCAATTTTTTATTCCTGTTATTTCCTGTAGTACACGTAAAAATCGAACAAATACTGAAGAATTTTGACTCCCTCAGTTTCAAGATACATAGAATGAAAATCCTAAATTAAATAGTTAAATACAGGGTGGCGCAGGAAATGTGTTACCATTTTGTTTTTGAATACAAACTTTGTCAATACAATCTGAAAGGAACATATACTACAATGAAGAGCCGTCCATGGAGATTTGTTCTAACTCAGCACATGCTCAATATGTCCACCATTTCGTTTCCTAACTTCCTTCAAACGAACACTGAAGTTAGTGATTACCCTACGGCACATCTCTTCCGTAATTTCACTGCAAGTTTGAAGAATAAGTCTTCTGAGCTCCATTAAATCACGTGGACGTTTCCGGAAAATTTTTTCCTTTAGGTACCCCTAAAGAAAAAAGTCACATGGATTGAGGTCTGGACTATTGGGGGGAGGGGGGGGGGCAATTTTGTCCGTCATTGAAACGACCTGGAAACCTGAGTGAAATGATCCACATGTCGAAATGCTCGTGTAAAAACTCCAACAGAGTGTATGCGGTATGTGGCCTTGCTCCATGTTGCATGAACCACTGCTTGTTGAAGGGCAAGGCAGTAGCAAGAAGCTTGGGAATGAAACTATTGCGAAACATGCTCAAATAACGCTCGCTGCTCACAGATTCTTCAAAGAAAAAGGGTCCAATAAGTCCGTGACTGGAAATTGCTGCCCACGCTGTAATCGTCGCAGCATAATGTCGTCGTTCATGAAGCACTTGTGGATTTTCAGTGGCCTAAAAGCGTACATTTTGTTTGTTAACCACACCATCTAAATGAAAATGCGCCTGGTCTGAAAACCAAACGTTGTTGAGAGTTTCTTCCCTATTTTCCGCCCACTGAGCAAACAGTAGTCTCTGCTGCTTGTGTTCTTCAGTGAGCTTCTGTGCACAGGTCATCTTGTATAGGTACATATGGAGGTCACTTTTAAGAATGCATTGAACGGAGCGTCTGGAAATTCCCTGTTGCACTGCTGCCTTTCTACACGATTTCCCGGGACTTCCCTGTACAGCATCTCGTACCGCTGCAATATTCTCCGGCGAAGAAACAGGCTTAGGCCGAGGTCGCTTCACTTCCAATATTGTTCCTTCCTGTACAAATTTATCGTACAACCTGTGGATGGTCTTCTTGCAAGGGACCCATCGTGTTTTAAACTGTTGTCGAAAACGCCTCTGAGTCACAACAAGGCTTTTCGTTTCATGAAAAAGTAACGCAATTGCCGATCGTTGCTGTGTCGTCAGTCTTCCATTATCAGCCATTGCTGCTTACTAGTCTCCTAGCGGCAGTATCGTGAATTACACGTCATTTCGTAACTCATATGTTTTTCCAAGCTCTGCTGGTGCTGCTCTAGAGATTCCAGCGGGAGATCTAATGTGCGTCGTAAATGGTGAAAGAAACAATTGGTAACACATTTCGTGCACCACCCTGTAAGTGAAAAAACTTAGTTCGTCTACCTTATGCTGCTTTTCACGAAAGATGATATGTAGTTAAAGACTACAAAAAATCGCCAGTATTCTCCTACTGATTCGAATTGCTTGACACTCTGCTCAAAATCGTGTTGTAATCGAGGATCATACCACTATTTAGGCATTGGAATAGTCAGTGCTGCAGGGTGTAACCTGAAGAACTCTATTTTCGTATTAATTTTTCAAGGGCTACTAGCAGGTAAAGGCATATAACATAGACACAGGCAACATATCAACTAGTTTGAGTTTTTATTGTAAACTGTGAGTGAATTGTTAAGACATAAGTGTTTTCCTTATATGATGTCGCAAGTTTATTGTGGCTCCTCCCGTTATTAATCCTTTAAAGGAGATGGAGCACTGTACTTCACTGGCTCCGCAGTTCGTAAATCACGTTCAGACTAAGGATGGTACCACACAATGATAACAACTAATGACCGGCGGCGACAGCGTGAAACTACGACACAGACGAGATGAGGCAAGTCGCGCACACTGCATGTGCACACGTATGAGGTGCATTCAAGTTCTAAGGCCTCCTTTTTTTTTTCTCCGGACTGGAAAGAGATAGAAACATGCGCATTGTTTTAAAATGAGGCCGCGTTCATTGTTAATACGTCCCAGAGATGGCAGCACCGTATGGCAGATGGAATTTTACCGCCAGCGCCGAGAATGAGAACTGTTTTAAATACTTAAAATGGCGACGTTTTCCTTACTTGAACAGCGTGCAATCATTCGTTTTCTGAATTTGCGTGGTGTGAAACCAATTGAAATTCATCGACAGTTGAAGGAGACATGTGGTGATGAGGTTATGGATGTGTCGAAAGTGCGTTCATGGGTGCGACAGTTTAATGAAGGCAGAACATCGTGTGACAACAAACTGAAACAACCTCGGGCTCGCACAAGCCGGTCTGACGACATGATCGAGAAAGTGGAGAGAATTGTTTTCAGGGATCTCAGTGACTGTTGAACAGATCGCCTCCAGAGTTGTCATTTCTGTGGGTTCTGTGCACACAATCCTGCATGACAACCTGAAAATGCGAAAAGTGTCATCCAGGTGGGTGCCACATATGCTGACGGACGACCACATGGCTGCCCGTGTGGCATGTTGCCAAGCAATGTTGACGCGCAACAACAGCATGAATGGGACTTTCTTTTCGTCGGTTGTGACAATGGATGAGACGTGGATGTCATTTTTCAATCCAGAAACAAAGCGCCAGTCAACTCGATGGAAGCACACAGATTCACTGCCACCAAAAAAATTTTGGGTAACCGCCAGTGCTGAAAAAATGATGGTGTCCATGTTCTGGGACAGCGAGGGCGTAATCCTTACCCATTGCGTTCCAAAGGGCACTGCGGTAACAGGTGCATCCTACGAAAATGTTTTGAAGAACAAATTCCTTCCTGCACTGCAACAAAAACGTCCGGGAAGGGCTGCACGTGTGCTGTTTCACCAAGACAACGCACCCGCACATCGAGCTAACGTTACGCAACAGTTTCTTCGTGATAACAACTTTGAAGTGATTCCTCATGCTCCCTACTTACCTGACCTGGCTCCTAGTGACTTTTGGCTTTTTCCAACAATGAAAAACACTCTCCGTGGCCGCATATTCACCAGCCGTGTTGCTATTGCCTCAGCGATTTTCCAGTGGTCAAAACAGACTCCTAAAGAAGCCTTCGCCGCTGCCATGGAATCATGGCGTCAGCGTTGTGAAAAATGTGTACATCTGCAGGGCGATTACGTCGAGAAGTAACGCCAGTTTCATCGATTTCGGGTGAGTAGTTAATTAGAAAAAAAAAATCGGAGGCCTTAGTGCCTCTGCAATGCTATACCCAATTCTTATGCCTTGTGTTTGTTGCTCGTTTCTGTTTGCAATGTTATTAACATAACACTAATCGCTTTTCCCATTTCCTATAATAACCCAATATTTCAAAGCAATGGAAATTTTCCGAATAAAAATTATTCCTTTTAAAAAAAGATGTTTACAAACCTAAAATTTTACCACTGCTGCTATGGCTAACTGATATTTCAGTTTTTATCCGGTTATTGGCGAAAAAAGCCTGTTGTAATCGAGACCAAACAAATACCGAAAAGTACCGATTATTCAGAACTAAGATTCTAGAATCGGTTTTAACCGGTCGGCTTTTCCCAACCCTAGCCTGGACGCATGCACTGATTCGGCGGGGAACGGTGTCATAAAGCTACTGTATACTTCCCTAAGAGAAGAGCTGCTGTAACTGGTCCAAGATATCCTAGATACTGGCAGTGGGACGGAGCTGACACCTGAGCTGGTCCCGCGCATTCTCTATCGGCGACTGGTCTCGCAATCTTGCTGGACATGGGACTACGTCAGCATCACACAGACAGTTCATAGAGACACGTTCTGTGCGGAGGAGCATTCCCCTTTTAAATAATGACACAGCGTAACTGTCGCATGAGAAGTAAAACAGGTGGTGACGATGATATTTGGTTTTGTTGGGCTTTCAGCTGCACGGTTATCAGCGCCAGTACAAATTCCAGATCTTTTCGCTGTCAGTCTAGCCACTTTTCTCGAACATGATGAATGATGACAGCAGAAACACCCAGTCCCCGGGCGGAGGAAATCTCCGACCCGGCCCGGAATCGAACCCGGTTCCCGTATGAAACATGAGGATGCAGCGTCTCCGTGACTTACCGTTGTACTGCCAGAATTCTCTCAGTCACTATCATCCGCACCCTGAAGTCATATCCGATGGCTCCCTGCTCGATGATGACAGGCGTAACACCGCTGTGGCTCTCCGAAATATTGGAAGAATGGGAGCTCTCCCCAAGTCGCCGCCATGCAAGCCGATGAAGGTCATCCCGGGTAGTTCAGAATCGCAATTCATTACTGACTACAATGTGACACCATTCATCATACTGTTTGTATCCTGGTGTTAATTCCAGCCTATCCAAAGGACGCTAATTCCACAGTCCTGCTGACGCTGTTCTCCAACCAATGGTGTGAAGTAATTTAGAATATTGCAGGGAGTCCATTATTTGCTGTTGGACAGCAGGCGCAAATGTAACGGCGTTACGATGCACTTGATTCAAAATAATGCGGTCTTTCCTTGTGTGGTCAGACATTGCCGACCGGAATCTTGTCAACGAGTATACCTGCTTTCACATTTCCATGCACCCCAACATGGGGCCACTGTCACATTTGAAAGCCCCACAAATCTGGACATTGCACGGTTCGATCTGCCGACCAAAAGGAGACACGCAATGAAAACCTTCCAAACTCTGTCAGCTGCAGATGACGCTGTCTCAAACGAGTTCGGGACATCTCCATGTCCTTCACGGTGGATCACTCAACATTTGACGCTGTTTACACCACTTATATCAGGATGGTCTGAGAAATCTGCTAAATTTCCTTGAAAGAATGAAAAATTTTTATTACGCCTTCTTGATTAGTAAGCTTGATTATTCCGAGGATCGTATAAGGAATTTCAACAATGCATAGCGTACAGTTCGTTGTTGACAGTCGTCTGAATGTCTCACTGTGTCGACTGCGATGAAAATGGAGAAAACAGAGTTTCGTATTGTCATTAATTTTCATTTGAAGGGTTGGACTACTGCACAACTCAAAAGAGGAATTGATGTTCACACGGACTCTGCAACATAATTGAATACCATTTCCTTTTTGGATTGATGAATTAAAACGTTGTCGTACAAGCATCGAAGCACGGTCCTGCCGTCCAATTGAGGAAACCATTGACAAAATCCATGATATCATATTGCAAGACCACAGAATAAAAATCCGTGAGATTGCTGAGACTGTAGGCATCTCAGCTAAGCAAATGCGTAATACCCTGCACGGTTATGTAGAAAATGTGTGCGAGGTGAGTGCCGCGACTGCTCACAGTCGACCAAAAGCGCACCTGGCACAACACTCCAACACAATGTCTGGTGATGTTTACTAGCAATCGGCATGGCTTCTTGCGTCGATTTGTCACTTTTGATGAAACTTGCACCCATAATTAAGCATAAGAGTCAATACTGCAGTCAAAACAATGGGCAAAGGCTGGTGGAACTGTATCGAAGAAGGCAAAGACCATTTCGTCAATTAGTAAGGTGATGGCCACTGTTTCTGTGGTGTCACCGCCAGACACCACACTTGCTAGGTGGTAGCTTAAATCGGCCGCGGTCCATTAGTACATGTCGGACCCGCGTGACGCCACTGTCAGGATCGCAGACCGAGCGCCACCACACGGCAGGTCTCGAGAGACGTACTAGCACTCGCCCCAGTTGTACGACGACGTTGCTAGCGACTACACTGACGAAGCCTTTCTCTCATTTGCCGAGAGACAGTTAGAATAGCCTTCAGCTAAGTTAATGGCTACGACCTAGCAAGGCGCCATTAACCATTTGTAACGTTGCATGTACCTCAAGATAGAGTCTCACTTGTATCATCCTGAATGCTGTATACCAAAGGACAATATAAAAGTTAAGTGTTCTAGTAGCTACGTTCTTTTCTTTATCACATTCATTACGAATTCTGTTCCAGGCTTAACGCCAGACGGCGTGAGTTGACGCGTGCCCTTTCGGCTACTTCACTGTGGACTGGCTGCCTTAACAGTCCACTACAGTTTCTTTGAGATTTCCAAGGAATAATCCTCATAGACTACTTGGAAGACGTCATAACTGTAATTGGACACTATATTGCTTCATCGCTGGATTGTTTGAAACATGTGTTGACTGAAAAAAAGACAAAGATTGACACGCAGGATAATGCACCAGCCCACACATCAGTGATAACAATGGCGAAAGTGCATGAGTTGGGCTTTGAATTGGTTCCTCATTCACCCTATTCTCCAGACTCAGCCTGAAGTAACTTCTTGCTGTTCCCTAGCTTGAAACTTTGGCTTGCTGCGAAGTCATTTTCATCAAATGAGGAAGTGAGAATTGCAGTCAACAAGTATTTTTCAGACTGACTGAACCCATTTTTCTGATGGTATGGAAAAGGTGGAGGATCGCTCGACCAAGTGTATATCCGTCGAAGCATACTATGTCGATAGTAAGGTGTTTTTTTACGAAACCAACATTTTTTCTCCATTTTTTACCAGACTTATCAAACCACTCTTGTAACAGTACTAAACATGAACAACACTAATGCATTCTGGTGGTAGTTCTATCTGATATAGAGAATTGTAATTCTACTCATTCACATAATCTCCGATGGTGCGTACATGTACGAAGTTACACTGACATCCAACCATTTCTTCCGGTTGTTTCCCTTTTCTCGTAAGGCAGTGTATTAACGTTTATAATATAAGCTCACCGGCCAAAACATTAGTCACCCTTTCAAGAACACTCTGGTCTCTTTGGAGCCCTGAGGAAGGTGTAGAACTGGTACCAGGTGGTCATGTCGTTCTCCACAGCTGACATACCTAATGGAAGTGAAGTGATGTGGTACAGAATCGGCTCTGTCAGTTGTGTATACGTCATAAAATGTCTATCGTGTTTGTACGTGCCGATGAACGAAGCTGCCTGGTTTGTTGATGTATCAACGCACATTCCAACATGCCATACCCATGTAACACGGCATATGAGCAGTGGACGTAAAACGATTATAACTTACAGCGATTGGAGACATCACACTTGTCGAAGATGGGTTGAAACACGACATGCACCCCCATCGCAACAGTCTGCGAGAGGGGAACCGGATGCAGCAGACATTCGGAGTCGAGTACCTCCCAAAAGGTCGGTTGCTCAAGCGGCCCACAAAGACGCACACACGCAGTGAGCCAAAAAGAACGCTGAAACTAGAGAGCAGCTACAGGGAGTGAGTAGTGTGGTCAAACGGGTCACGATTTAATCTGTTTTGAAATGATGCCAGGCATCGTATGCTATGATGGCCCAATGCAGCGATTAACCTGCATAGTTTGATGGGTATATTACAGGCAAATGTGGATTTGCACTTTTTGAGGGTGTTTTTCATAACCCAACCTGAGTCCACTCTTCAGGTTACCGTGTACATTTATCAGGATGTTTATTTCGACATTTACGGAGGCCAAGTGTGGTACTTTTGTCGTACATCTTCTTGGTGACTATCTTTTGGGCGCTCCCATTCTTCGAAAATGACAGCAGCCCTGTTCACACAGCTGCTGACTATAGCGTCCACGCATTAAAGAACATTAAATGTGGAACCAATCAAAAGGCAAAATAAAATGACTGAAGATTATTCGCTATTTATTGTTCATATATATAATAGAAACGAGTGTAAAAAGTGATTTTAATGAACAAAAGGACATTAGTTATGTAACCATGGGACAAACGGTTTACATTAACCTCTACGGAGGAATATTTTTAATGTGTGATCTGTTGTCTTCTTTCCTGTAAGAATGTACAAGGGTTACTCTTGCTGTGTCTGTGATCGAAGCTACTCGCATTGTACATGAACTCCTGTGTCAATGTCTGTAATTTACAAAATACTCCGAACGTGTCTGTTAAATGTTTGCCTTGCATTCATTTAAGTAAAATTAGCATCCTCCTCCATGCAACATCTGTAACAATCCGACCTATCATCAATCATTATCCATACAGTTCCGACTTAGACCCAATCCGAGTTTCATCTGGTTGCAGAACTTAAAGAAGACCTTCAAAGATTTCACTTTGATAGTTATGAGGCAGTGTAAGCAGATGTGAGGTTTTGGCTCCGTCAACGATGTCAAACATTCTATAGTGTCAGTATCAACAAACAGGTCTCTCGCTGAAAGGAATGTGCTCTACATCTACATGGATACTCTGCAAATCACATTTAATTGTCTGGCAGAGGATTCATCGAACCACCTTCACATTTCTCTATTATTTCAATCTCGTATAGCGTACAGAAAGAACGAACACTATCTTTCTGTAAGAGCTCTGATTTCCCTTTATTATCATGGTGATCGTTTCTCCCTATGTAGGTTGGTGTCAACAATATATTTTCGCATTCGGAGGAGAATGTTGGTGATAGGAATTTCGTGAGCAGATTGCTCCGCAACGAAAAACGCCTTTGTTTTAATGATGTCCATCCCAAATCCTGTATCATTTCAGTGACACTCTCTCCTTTATTTCGTGAATTTTTTCGATGTACTCCATTAGTCCTATCTGGCAAGGATCCCACACCTTGCAGCAGTATTCTAAATGACGGACAAGCATAGCGTAGGCAGTCTCCTTAGTAGATCTTTTACATTTCCTAAGTGTCCTGCCAATAAAACGCAGTCTTTGGTAGCCTTCCCCACAACATTTTCTATGTGTAGCTTCCAATTTAAGTTGTTCGTAATTGTAATTCCTAGGTATTTAGTTGAATTTACGGCCTTTAGATTTGACTGATTTATCGTGTAACCGAAGTTTAACGAATTCCTTTTAGCAATTTTGTGGATGACCTGTTCGTCGCCAGGGTGACGGTGTTGAGAAATAAATATGTAGACACGAAGAATAGAGCTGTAGAATGTTATAAAAGTTGGTTTTCACTAAAGAGCTTTAAGAGTTTTCACATAAAAGATTCGGAGGCATTACTTTTCAGCATGCGCTCGTAATCCAATAGTAAATGTGTGGGAATGTCTGGAACAGCGGGTGGATCGTGGCAGTAATCATACCTGCCGCTGGATAGCTCTACTGGACGTAATCATCACGTACTGGACGTAATATCTACTGGATATGACATACCTGAAGAAAGATGGCTGACGGCAGTATGCTTTCACCTCGTGTGCCAACAGTTTTGAGTTCACAGTGGTTAATTTTTGAATAGTTCGTGTATCTTCTGTTATTTTGCTCTATAAAGGATTCGATCGAAGCTGAGGAAGTTATCTGTAGACGTGTCTTGGTGACAAATTAGCAATCGAGGTCGGAATTTTCGTATCGCGGATCACTGTTCACCTTTTCTTACCTACTTTTCGTTTTTGTTTCCTGGAGTGTTACAGTGTGTGAATTCTCTGCCTTATAAAGATTTATGACATTTGTGGATGTGTTTTAGAGGCAAGTTAGCATATCGTGGTCGGAATCAGCGTGTTGTGGATTGCTGTTCACCTGGCCACTTCTGCATTCTTATTTAGTTCTCGTGCAGAGAATACAGTGAAGTGGTTAAATTATTCTGTTTATTCGCTGTTTTGGACTGTCAGAATTATCTCTGATAGTTTCTTTTGTCAGTTTCCTTTTTGTGATACATTTATTTTGAGGTTGTAGTGTGTTTGCAGTTCGTCTGTAGCTGGTTTTGTATATACCACCTGTAATTCGATTGGTGTACCATGACCGCCTTAGTAGAGGTTAACACGCGCCTGTGGTTCTCTTGCTGTGCCACGTTCATAGTTCGTTCTGCCTACCACGTCTGTAGTTCGATCGGCGTACTACGACCGTCTTCATACAGGTTGAGGGGCCTCTGTGGTCCTTTTGCTGCATCACGACTAGTATGTAACGTAAGTGAGCTGAATTAAAAGAATTATTGATATCGAAAGTGCACGATGTCAATTGTGAGCGATCAGAAGACTGACAGTGATCGAGATAGAGTGACAATAAACATCGATACAGGGCAATCCTCTACTGAACCTAATAGAGTGGGAAATTACGTTGATGATAAAATGCGGTATGTGACGGAGGAGTATGTGATGCCAAAGGGAGCGTCACAGAATGTCGCACAAAATCTGTAAAGAAAATTAACTAAGGGGGCTCTCTATCAGACAGAAGTTCATGAGGCAAATCGAGGAAATCCAGGCTAAAAATGCTAGACTGCGAAATTAAATGAGAGGGTCAAGTGCTCCAGCTCTACTAGGGGGCACTGAGCAGCTATTATCTGAGAATAGTACACTGCTCGATAATCTGAAGAACCCCTCCCCAAGTATGCGGTCATGGCTGGAAGTAATGAGAAAATCTCTAAAAAGGAGTCTACAGCAGCAAAAATCACCAGTATCACTGCTGAACAAGCAAATAAGGTCTTACCCACTCAAATGACAATCTTAATGCTAGGGCAAAGAAGGAGAAAATAGTCTCCGGTCAACCAAAAACGTGAAGATTTAGAATCAGAGCAGTTAGAACGACCAGCAATGTGGTCGTAACGGAGACAGTTACAAAGAGGATCAAAATAAGCTGATGGAGAAAGTAAATCAAATTCCCAACATCAAATACAACACTGCATAGAAACAGAAGATAACAGACAGAAGACTGAAATACTGAATTCGGTCTTCCGAAATTGATTCCCCAGGGAAGATCGTTACATGGCCCATCATTTCAATCATCGTTCGATCATCGAAATGGCAGATACTGAGTTAACCAATCACGGAACAGAAGAGCAACACAATCGCTACAGTGGAAAGGTATCAGGATCAGATGAGATGCTATAAGATTCTACAAAGCTTATGGGTTCAAATGGTTCAAATGGCTCTGAGCACTATGAGACGTAACAACTATGGTCACCAGTCCCCTAGAACTTAGAACTACTTAAACCTAACTAGCCTAAGGACATCACAAAACACCCAGTCATCACGAGGCAGAGAAAATCCCTGACCCCGCCGGGAATCGAAAGCTTATGGGAAGAACTTGTTCCCCTTCTAGGAGCATTGTATCGTAGATCGCTGGAGCAACGAAGGGTACCTAGCGACTGGGAAAAAACTCAGGTCATTCCCGTTTTCAAGAAGGATCATGGAATAGATGCTCATAATTATAGGTATAAAATGGTTCAAATGGCTCTGAGCACTATGGGACTTAACAGCTATGGTCACCAGTCCCCTAGAACTTAGAACTACTTAAACCTAACTAACCTAAGGACATCACACACATCCATGCCCGAGGCAGGATTCGAACCTGCGACCGTAGCGGTCACGCGGTTCCAGTCTGAAGCGCCTAGAACCGCACGGCCACACCGGCCGGCCAATTATAGGTACACATCGTTGACATCAATCTGTTGTAGAATAATGGAACATGCTTTGCTCTCATCTATTATGATGTATTAGAGAACGAAGATCTGCTCTATAAATATCAACACGGATTCCGCAAACAGGGACCTTGCGAAACTCAACTCGCTCTGTTTCTCCAAGATCCGTAGCACTGTAGACAACGGCGCTAAGGTTGATGTCTTGTTCCTCGCCTTCATATGATACCTTCCCACACGTCCGTTTAGTGAAAAACAATATGAGCTTATCGAGTATCGGACCAGATTTGCATCTGGTAAAAAGACTTCCTCACAGATTGAACTGAACACGTCGCTCTTAACGGAACACAATCGACGAAGTAATTTCCGGAATACCCCAAAGAAGTGTGACAGGACCGTTGCTGTTCACAATGTATATAAATAATCTAGCAGAAAGTGTCGAAAGCTCTTTAAGACTGTTCGCAGATGATACGGTTATCTATAAGTAAGTAGCAACGCCAGAAGACAGTATCGATTTGCAGAATAATGTAAAGAGGATTGATAAATGACGCGGGTTCTGAGAGTTGACTATGGACTTAAAGAAATGTAACGTATTGCGCATCCACAGGAAAAGAAACCTACTACTGTGCAATTAGACTATTGATAACAAATTGCTGGAACAATACTATCGTAAAACATTTAGGAGTGCGAACGTAACTGGAGTGAACAAACAGAAAACTAATAGTAGGAAAGGTAGATGCCAGCTGAGAGTCATAGAAAATGTAACTCGTCCACGAAGAAAATGTCCTACAAGGCGCTTCTTGTGTACTGTTTATCAATCTGGGATCCTTACCAGGTAGGACTGATAGTAGGGATACAGAAGATCCAACGATGAGCTGCGCGTATTGTTACTAGGTCGTTTAGTCCGTGCGAGAATGTTACAGAGACGCTCAAAACATTCCAGCGGCAGACGCTACAAAAGAGGCGTTGTGCGTCACGGAGACATTCACTATTGAAATTCCGAGAGAGCACTTCCCTCGAAGAGTCTAACGACATTAGTCCCTCCCACATACATTTTGCGAAATGAACACGACGAGAAAATTCGAGAAATTGGAGCTAGTACAGAGACTTACCGACAATCATTTTTTCCACGCACCATTCGTGAGTGGAACAGGGAAGAGGGGGGATCAGTTGGTGGTAATAGATGTACCCTCCACCATACACCTTTAGGTGACTAGCGGAGTATGAAGGAGATACAGAAATGTGAACCTTCTCGGAGGGAAGACCGCTGGTCATACTTCACGATGTGCCCAAGGGTCTGCCTGACGAGGAACTGTTAGATGAAATTTTTTAACTCAGTCTCTCAGAGAGTGTGTCTAAGCAGGATTTCATGACGGAAATAAAACTGCGTTTCAGAACAGGTCCGAAAACTGAGTTGGTTGTAAACCATGTCCTTGAGGTGAGCCCAGGACTTAGAAATATTCTGTTGAGAATGGAGAGAATCTAATTCGGTGGCCTTAACTTGGTGGCTTTACAGCGATGTTTTAAGTGCAGCGATCTGGATCATTCTGCTAAATCTTGTACAAGAAACCAAACGTGCTCTCACTACGGCTCTGAAGAACATGAGAAGAGACTGTCCAAATAAAGGTGAAAAAGCCACTTGCATCCATTGCACACTAAGGAAGAAAGATTGTGACAAGCCAGGAGTGGAATGCGCAAAGTAACAGATGCTGTTAGAGAGAGTCATTGCCAGAACTGATTATGGATCGTTTCGAAAATACAGTTAAACCGAGTGCTGTTCCTAAATTATTGAGTGTGTACCTTAACTGTCAGTGCACACAGCGTAGTAAGCCCAAAAGAAAAATCCATCAATAAGAGCCAGAAATTGTCGACGGGTTGGCACAGGCAGTTGAACCTGTAGATGCATATATGGCCACATTCACATCCAGAGGATGACAACAGTCATTTAATGCAGACCTGTGCCTTTTTACAATATATTTTTATTATGCTACTAAGCAAATGGAATGATAGGCAATAACCTAATCGATCAAGATTTTGAAACAGAACTGAATAGAAAATTTTTCCGTTGGGTTATTTTACAGTGCAAAGTAACGTTAATAATTGAGGATCTTGAAGCAGAGCCCATGCTAATAGGCAGTGGGCACAACAGCTGTGAGGAACTATGTTCTCGAGAGTTAAGTGGCGACAAAGATCATAGCTGTCCTGAATCATCTGATCGTACCTCCCACGTTTCACCAGTAGGAAATTACTGTGGTGCCTCTTTGATGCCCTACTCATATTAAAACAGTCCAATGTATAAGGCAGGAAGTATACATAGGGGCTAAAGTTCTGAGCCATTACACAGAACATACTTCTTCCCGGGCGTCTACAAAAGTGGTACGAAAAGAAGTGAAGAAATCGTAGAGTAGGACGGCAGTGAAGTTAATGAAGTTCAGACAGGTGGTAGTGAACATGAATTCATGAAGAAACAGGTGCAGAGTACCGATAGGGGTGCTACGAGTGGTACATCAGTAAGCAGGCAAAGTGAGTGCTTGCACAAGAAATGTATTCACAACTCCGAATACGCTGAGACTTCAGCTGTGCAATTTATTGGCGACATATGAATATTTGTGCCGGATCGGGATTCCAGCCTGGATTTCCCGCTTCAAGCACATGTTGTGCTGCCATTCATGAGCAGCATCGCAGGGGGTGTTTTCCTACAGGATAGCGCAAGCCAACATACCGCTGTTGTAACCCAACATGCTCTACCGAGTGTCAACCTGTTGCCTTGGCCCGCTCGATCACCAAATCTGTCTCGAATCGAGCACATTTGAGGCATCGTCGGACGACAACTCCAGTGTCATACACAAACAGTATTAGCCGTCCCTGTATTGACCGGCCAAGTGCAACAGGCATGGAACCCCATCCCACAAACACATCCGGCACCTGTAAAACACAGTGCATGTAGGTTTGCATACTTGCCTTCAATATTCTGGCGATTACAGCGGTTATTAACGTACCAGCATTTCATATTTGCAATGGCTTACATTAACCTTTGATCTTGCAAAGTTAATCGCTTAAATTTGTTACCTAGACTCTACATTAATTATTTTTTGGTATTGCGATTTTTTTCCGTCCGTGTATTTAGATCCTAAGTTGTCGTCCCCTAAGTGCTTCGTGCACGTAAAACACCCATGAATATGACAGTCATGCAATTAAATGCTATGAGAATTGCATTAGTCATGAATGAGGCATGTAAGGGTGGGAAGAGCTCGGAATTGATACTGTGTGCATGCAGGAGTCGTACATTACATGCTGCTATGTGAAAACGCTAAATCTAGTATTACAGTGTTAAAAAGTCGTATTCTGATTACTAAAATTTCCCAGTTGTGTGATGAACAACACAGCGCGTTTTTGAAGCTACTGTCAGGGAATATGAGTGGATTGTCGCAAACATCTATTTTCAATCTTCTGACGCCAATGATCCAAGTCTCAACAAGGTAAAGGCTGCAGCACTCTGTTCCTCTGTCCATAGTCGTACGATTACCACCGATGATAATGTTCAGTCAATAGTCTAGTATAGAAGAGAAACTGCTGAGCGTTGACAAAAACTGCTACACACTATTGCCAAACTCGCTCTGTTAGTGTTGGACGAACCTGGAGTGCCATGCCCTTATGAGAATCGGCCAGGTGTCGTTTCAAACACTGACGTCACTATAGTCAACAAATCAGCAGCAAACAAAATCTCTTGTCAGCTCATCGTCACTGTACCATTAGCGACCACAACGCAATTGTGATGGGAATTACAAACAATGGAAGAATTTAAGCATATTTGTAAGGGGAGTATTCACCTACGCTAGACATTAAATACACCAACTGGGATAAGATGGCAGGTATGGGGGAAGCCTTTCCATTAGAGGAGGTTAGTGGTAGCATACATCGGTGCGTGCATGTACTGACAACTTTATCGCAAACAACATTACAGGAATCTATTCCAATTAGATAACAAGTGTGTGTCACCAACGCCTTCGCAGAAATATTAGAACAACCAGAAGGAGTTAGCAGCGATCAGTTGGACAAGAAGAGCGTCAGAGTAGACTAACTAATGCCAAGGGTGTATACAAAACCATACTTTTTGAAACCATACAACAGCAGTGGGAATGATACGTGCTGGCGTACGTTGAATTTAATGTATGGGGGCAGCTCCATAAATTGCTTACAGAGAAAGTAAAGTCGCCTCTAGCGCTGTCAACGGTGCGGAAGAAAGGTGGGACCGTGGCCCACTTGTAGAGACTCCTTGGAGTATCTGCTGAAAACCCAGTTAACCGATAACACAGTGATTGTTGACGCTGCCGAAAAAAATGTCTTCGGGACTTCGTCCCAGAAGACTTTCTGAACAGTACCTCTTCGCACAAGAAGAGGTGATTAAAAAGCTATGTAAGCTTAAGAGGAACGAAAATCAGGTCCCTACGGGTTCCATGCGGAAGTACTAGAAAATATGATAACCTATATTGCTCCGTTCCTCTAATGTTAGTACTGAACGAAGCTCTAGTTCAGTGAAGAGTTCTGGAACTTTGGAAAGTGGCTAGTGATAATAAAGAAAGAAGAAAGCAAGAACCGTATCGAGACAAAGAGTCACAACCCGATATGTCTGCTTAATATGCTGGCTGAAGTGAAGGAGCGTCTTTCATGTGACAGACTACAGTAGCACAGGAACTCCTTTCCCTCACCCACTGTCATTTTGGCTTCCGAAAAAGAAAGTCAGTTGAAGACGCCACAAGTATGCGACTGCAACATTAATAAATTATACATGGCTTTCGACAACGTATGGTGGCAATCTTTCAAAGAGACATCAAGATTCCTAAATGACTCTACTACCGCCTTTTGGACTATTGTATGGCCGTACATTAAAGAGGGCTCGAGGGAAGACCAAAATACAGAAAATTACCAAAGGCTGCCCGCGGGGTTCAGTTTATGGCCCCAATGTTTTGGGATTTAACTACTGAGCCACTCCTTCAAGTACTCCAAAATGATGTAGACGTAGACGGTGCGTGCCGTACGCTGATGATGTTTCATAGTAGTATTTGAAAGTTCTAGGGCCAAACTCGAGAAGAAAGCAAATCTTACAGCCTGCTCTCTGAGATGCAGGCATAGTACGCTGGCAATAAACTGACAGTCGCTGTCCATAAGACAACATACACTAATGAGCCAAAACATTATGACCAACTGCTTAATATCTTGTTTGTCCGTCTTTGAAACGAAATACATCACTGATTACGCGTACCAGTCCATGGGGGCTTAATTAAAAAGAAAAGACTAATGATAATGAACAAATGCAATAATTTTACTAGCTGTGTGACCGGTTACGAAGTCTCGTAACCGGTTGGCCCTGACTATTATTAGCACGCAATCTGACTGCATAAAACAAAAATAAAGAATGACAAGGAATTTCCATTAACACAATTGATTAATTAAGTCCCCTGCAACTATAAAAGCTACGAAACAACAAGACGCAAGTGTAACTGTTCTGTGTGTGGTAGTGTGACTCAACGTACATGTTTCTGGCTTTGTTCTTTCTTAATACGACAAAATATTTTAAACACCATTTACAATGAACTGATTGAAAAACCAGAAATACTATAATTGCACATAGAAACCAGAATTACAAGTCTAATAAATGAACATGAGCCAGATGCTTTGTTGATTGTACCTGTAAGCAAGAGGGATTGTTATTAAAGAAAACTGTAATACCTTTTTACCTCATTATATATTGACGAAAATATTCCATTACACCAGCATCATAAATCAAAAGCCCGTCTCCTTTCTCAAATATATTCTGACAATTGCATCTTCTTCCATCTATACACTACACCAACCGAACAGTACAACATTTCAGTCAACACTCAGATCGTCTACTCTCTCGCCCAACAGAACAACGACTGCCCTCGACATCCTCTGAACTACTACTGCGCCCAGTGGAGGCGGTGGAATAATAATCTTTGGCGCAATCTCTGGCGCTGTGGCTCAGTGTAACCACCTTTCACCAGGAATCCGACAGTTTGTTGGTAGTTTGTGGAAGCACTGGCATTAGATGTCTACACAAAGGGTATACAACTCAGGTAAATAACAGGTAGCTGATTTAAGTATCCAGTGAAGGTGTCCGATAGCGACCCAGATGGCTTCCATAGGCGAATCTGGTCGCCGAGACATCAACATGGCTATACTTACATCCTGTAATTATATCAACGTGAGTTCACTATAATGCTCCTCAAACCACTGTTCTGGTTCAGAGGCAATTACACTGCTGAAAAGTGACTTTGCCGTCAAGGAAGACATCAAGCATGAAGAGGTGGAGATGGTTCGCATCTGTCAGCGTTTCTTCGGGTACTACCACAGGTCCCTTGCGGGCGCAGGAGAATGTCTCCGATAGCATAATACTGCTCCCACCAACCCGCGTCCGTGGCGCGCTGCACATTTCGAGCCGCTGATCACGTCCATGACGGCGTCTGTGGAGACGACCATCGACATAGTGTAGCCCAGACAGCCGACATGTTTCTATTGATCGACGGTCGAATCCCAATGGTCCCGTGCCAACGGCAGTCGTAACTGACGATGTCGTTGGGTCAACAGGTTCAAAAATGGTTCAAATGGCTCTGAGCACTATGAGACTTCTCATATAAGGTCATCAGTCCCCTAGACTTAGAACTACTTAAACATAACTAACCTAAGGACATCACACACATCCATGCCCGAGGCAGGATTCGTACCTGCGACCGTAGCAGCAGCGCGGTTCCGCACTGAAGCGCCTAGAGCCGCTCGGCCACAACGACCGGCGGTCAACAGGTGAGCCCATAGGGGACATGTTTCTATTGATCCACGGTCGAATCCCAATGGTCCCCTGCCAACGGCAATGTGCAATGACCGGTGTACTTCGAAACAGCACTGTGCTCTTTCAGCAGAGATACCACAGATCACAATCTGTCCTGCTTTAGAGAGCAGACGAGCCTCCTAACGCCACGTTCTGTGAAGAGTCGTTAGCGCCTAGTGGTACTTTCACTGTACTTCTACCTCTTTTCGTACATGTTCACGACAGTAACATGTGAACATTCGACCAGCTTCGACGTTTTCGAGATACTCGTTCACAGGATCTGCGTAACAATAATCTGTTCTTTATCAAAGGCGCTTACCCCAATGGATCCCCCCATTCGCAGCCCATATCTTCGCTAAGGGATCCGTTGTCCGTGTCTGCTCCGCTTACACACTTTTGCTGACGCATCACGTACCCGCAGTGCAGCCAGGCGGCATCCAACGTCGCGGTGGGCCGTGGTCGTAATGTTTCCGCTTACCATTGTGTATAGTACTAAAGGGAAATTTGTGCCACAATAAGATTGGAGAGCACTCCAATTCGCCGTAGTAACACAATCCGATATCTCGACAGGTTATTGGATGATAGATGAAATTATATGGCGCATATAACAACGGTCACACAAAGAGCACATCACATTATGAACAAATTAGCACTTACGGTCACAGTTAAATATAAAATTCCATTGCATACTGTGAGAATTACCATAGTGGAATTTTCTGGCAGTATTTAGCACCGCCACAAGTGGCTGTATTCCTTCCGCTGACTGGTACCTTCAGAACGACTCCTGCTAAAGCATTGTTGGTTGTAATTGGAACCGGATCTGTGGACATAACTGTTCGATGCCAAGCAACCAGGATTTGGTTGAAATTGGGAAACCAGGAGAAGGTCCTTTGTTTTAGCGGAAGCAGCATGGATACCAAGCTACGCCTGCAGAACTGGAAGACACACGAGTACAAGTGTGACTGGGACCCAGTGGATTGGGGGTGTAGAGTTCACGTTATATTCCCAAATATCAGAGACTGAATAAAATTGAAGTACATCAACCCCAGTAGAGAAATGATTCACCTATCAATCCCATTTACTCAAAAAGAATTCAGAAGCGCACCACAAACATTTGTAATTGTGGTCATGAGGAAATCCCAGGTCACAATGTGCTGCAGTATGCGAACTAGGATGTTGACTGAACGGCAAAACACCTAATTCTACCATGGAAAAGTAGTGATAAATACGAAGCTCTGCTTTGCAGTTGACAAAGAATCGAAGAAGATACCTGAAAGTGAAATACGTAGATGCCATCAAAATGCAGGAAGTCTGAGAGTAGATTTAAGTCGCTATAGGGTGGGAGGACTGGTGTCTGGCATCAGACGAGACAGTAGCAGAGAGGTCGACTGCGTAAGACACATTACATATAATACCTCAACCGATACTGAGAACAGTTACTTTCAGCACAGAGCACTGAAAGAATTAAGTCGAAACAAGGCCCCGGGAGTAGACAACATTCCATTGGAACTACTGGCAGCCTTGGGAGAGCCAGTCCTGACAAAACCCTACCATCTGGTGAGCAAAATGTATGAGACAGGCGAAATACCCTCAGGCTTTAAGAAGAATATAATAATTCCAATTCCAAAGAAAGCAGGTGTTGACAGATGTGAAAATTACCGAACTATCAGTTTAATAAGTCACAGCTGCAAAATACTAACGCGAATTCTTTACAGACGAATGGAAAAACTGGTAGAGGCCGACCTCGGGGAAGATCAGTTTGGATTCCGTAGAAATGTTGGAACACGTGAGGCAATACTGACCTTACGACTTATCTTAGAAGATAGATCAAGGAAAGGCAAACCTACGTTTCTAGCATTTGTAGACTTAGAGAAAGCTTTTGACAATGTTGACGGGAATACTCTCTTTCAAATTCTGAAGGTGGCAGGGGTAAAACACAGGGAGCGAAAGGCTATTTACAATTTGTACAGAAACCAGATGGCACTTACAAGAGTCGAGGGATATCAAAGGGAAGCAGTGGTTGGGAAGGAAGCGAGACAGAGTTGTAGCATCTCCCCGATGTTATTCAATCTGTATGTTGAGCAAGCAGTGGAGGAAACAAAAGAAAAGTTCGGAGTAGGAATTAAAATCCATGGAGAAGAAATAAAAACTTTGAGGTTCGCCGATGACATTGTAATTCTATCAGAGACAGCAAAGGACTTGGAAGAGCAGTTGAACGGAATGGATAATGTCTTGAAAGGAGGATATAAGATGAACATCAACAAAAGCAAAACGAGGATAATGGAATGTAGTCGAGTTAACCCGGGTGATGCAGAGGAAATTAGATTAGAAAATGAGACACTTAAAGTGGTAAAGGAGTTTTTGCTATTTGGGGAGCAAAATAACTGATGACGGTCGAAGTAGAGAGGATATAAAATGCAGACTGGCAATGGCAAGGAAAGCGTTTCTGAAGAAAAGAAATTTGTTAACATCGAGTATAGATTTAAGTGCCAGGAAGTCGTTTCTGATAGTATTTGTATGGAGTGTAGCCCTGTATGGAAGTGAAACATGGACGATAAATAGTTTAGACAAGAAGAGAATAGAAGCTTTCGAAATGTGGTGCTACAGAAGAATGCTGAAGATTAGATGGGTAGATCACACAACTAATGAGGAGGTGTTGAATAGAATTGGGGAGAAGAGGAGTTTGTGGCACAACTTGACTAGAAGAAGGGATCGGTTCGTAGGACATGTTCTGAGGCATCAAGGAATTGGAGGGCAGCGTGGAGGGTAAAAATCGTAGAGGGAGACCAAGAGAGGAATACACTAAGCAGACTCAGAAGGATGTAGGCTGCAGTACGTATTGGGAGATGTAGCAGCTTGCACAGGACTGAGTAGCATGGAGCGCTGCATCAAACCCGACTCAGGACTGAAGACCACAACAACAACAACTTTCAGCACGCTCTCGTATTGTTTATCCTTCCCAGTGTGCTGAAAACACACAGATAGTAAAATTTCGTTGCTTACTGTCCTTCGTGGTGCTGCAGTTTTAATGCCCATGTATGTAGATGGTACTAGGTGGTCTCGCCTGTCTGGGCAGCCAGTGTGATGGTTGTACGAGGGCGAGTGGCCGCGTGTCCGCCGGTAGCCGTGCCCGCCTGGCCCCGCCCCAGCGGTGTGAGATAAGGGGCGCGCCAACTCGGCCACAAAGCCACCATTCAGCCGGCACGCTGGCTTCCGGGCCGACGCTACGAGCTCCGCCCGCGATACGCCACTCGTCTGCACGGGCGGCGCGTCAGAGGCGACCGCTGGAAATGTTCACTTGTCATACCGCTCCTAGAAGGCCCCCTGCTCTGTCTCGCAGCTCACTTACCATTGAGTGTCTGTTGTGTTTGTGTCTCTCTTTAAAGTAAAACATTACCCGTGATTTAGTTTCCATCTCGTTACCGTCATCATCATCATCATCACTGTCGCCTGATAAACAAAGTAAGAGTCTACGGAATATCAGACCAGCTGTGTGGCTGGATTGAAGAGTTTTTATCAAACAGAACACAGCATGTTGTTCTCAATGGAGAGACGTCTACAGATCCAAAGAAGGGCGGCGCGTTTCGTCACAGGGTTATTTGGTATGCGTGATATCGTTACGGGGATGTTTAGCAAACTCCAGTGGCAGACTCTGCAAGAGAGGCGCTCTGCATCGCGGTGTAGCTTGCTGCCCAGGTTTCGAGAGGGTGCGTTTCTGGATGAGGTATCGAATATATTGCTTCCCCCTACTTATACCTCCAGAGGAGATCATGAATGTGAATAAGAGAGATTCAAGCGCACACGGAGACTTTCCGGCAGTCGTTCTTCCCGCGAACCATACGCGACTGGAACAGGAAAGGGAGGTAATGACAGTGGCACGTTAAGTGCCCTCCGCCACACACCGTTGGGTGGCTTGCGGAGTATAAACGTAGATGTAGATCAACATCATCATTTCTCTACTGAAACTGTGTGCCAGATCGAAGGTCGATCTAGGAACTTTGCTCTTCGCAGGCAAACGCCCTACTGAGTGAGCTAGCCGGGTACCGCTCGCGAACCGCGCATGTGTACTTCCGTCAGCGGGTCACACGGCATTTGGACAAAAATGTGGGAACAGTGCGAGAAGCACATGCCTGAACATCAATTCAGGTGCTAGCAATGCCTATAGATTGTGCGGTTGTGCCACGAATGGCACTTGTGCAGTGTCCTCAAGACGTTGTACTAGGGTCACTCCAAAGGAAATGCACACTTTTTTTTTAAATCCATGTTTTATTCTACATGTTTGAAAGTTTTACAGTATGTAGATACATCCTTTAGGAACAATATTTTCATTTCTCCACATAATTTCCATCCCTCTCAACTGCCTTACGCCATCTTGGAACCAGCGCCTGTATACCCGCACGGTAAAATTCTGGACCAACCTGTTGGAGCCACTGTTTGGCAGCGTGCACAAGGGAGTCATCATCTTCAAACCTTGTTCCACGAAGAGAGTCTTTCAGTTTGCCAAAGAGATGATAGTCACATGGAGCTAGGTCAGGATTGTAAGGCGGGTGTTTCAGTGTTGTCCATCAGAGTTTTGTGATCGCTTCCATGGTTTTTTGACTGACATGTGGCCGAGCATTGTCGTGCAACAGCAAAACATCCTGCTTTTGCCAATGTGGTCCAACACGACTCTGTCGAGCTTGAAGTTTCTTCAGTGTCGTCACATATGTATCAGAATTGATGGTGGTTCCACTTGGCATGATGTCCACAAGCAAGAGACCTTCGGAATCGAAAAACACCGTGGCCATAACTTTTCCAGCAGAAGGTGTAGTTTTTAATTTTTTTTTTTTTTTGGTGAATTTGCATGATTCCACTCCACTGATTGCCTCTTCGTCTCTGGTGAAAAATGATGGAGCCATGTTTCATCACCTGTCACAATTCTTCCAAGAAATTCATCTCCACCATTGTCGTACTGTTCCAAAAGTTCGCTGCATACCGTTTTTCTTGTTTCTTTGTGAGCCACTGTCAACATCCTGGGAACCCACCTGGCACAAACCATTTTTAACGCCAACACTTTCAGTATTCTGCAAACACATTCTTCCCCTATCCCAACGTAGCGTGACAATTCGTTCACTGTGATGCGTCTGTCAGCAGTCACCAATTCGTTAACTCTCTGCACGTTGTCTGGAGTGTGCGCAGTACGAGGCCTGCCGCTGCGAGGACAATCCTCAATATTGCCGTGCCCGCTTTCATCACGTAACGTGCTTGCCCACCGACTAACTGTACTGCGATCGACAGCAGCATCTCCATACACCTTTTTCAGCCTCTTGTGGATGTTTCCCAATGTCTCGTTTTCACAGCACAGGAATTCTGTGACAGCTAGGGTTGCCATACGCCACGGATTTCACAGTCAGTCCGCGATTTTAGGGTAAATGAAAACGTCCGGGCCGAAAAGGCAAATGTCCGCTATATTTGCTGGATTTGAAGTCAACTTCCGGTAATTTCAAAAATTGCTGTCAAAGAAGCATCAATATGTTATCTCTTTGCCTTCACATTATATAAAATCCAAACAGAACAGAACAGCTTTCGAGATATGGAAACAATGGGCAGTCAGGCTGAGGCGTACGGTACATCCTCTTCGATTTGCGAGATTGCGAGTTGTCGATACAGTGGGCGGTCAGTCATCTCTGGCAATGAAGAGTATTATCCTCTTTGATTAGCTTGTTGAATGTTCGCATGGTTTGTTGTGCTTGCGATTTCGTTGTGTTATATTGTATTAAATAGTTGTTATTATTTGCCTGGTGGTTTAATAATGTCGGCTAGACGGAAGCAAAATGTTGAAAAGATATTCAAGTGGATGCATGAAAACACAAGCTGTAAATTGAATGAGTCCCTTCTCTTTGACCAAGTACTGAAATTAAAGTGTGTTTTGGGGGAGGTCAAAGATGAAAGTTTTGAGAATATGATCTCACATAAGAAATGGTTGTTCTTCATTCATAATTGTATTTCTAGTGAGCAGTATTCAGAGTTGCTGAAAATTGTGGGATTTTATTTCTCCATTCCCAGTCATAACGGCAATGTAGAGAGAGTCTTTTCCCTCATGAATTCTCAGTGGACAGAAGAAAGGAATAGGTTAACAGTAAAATCAGTTAATGCAATGATGCAAATACAGTATAATATGAAAAATGTAAGTTGCAGTGAATTTCATAAACTGATTGAGAACCAGATTAAGTTCCTTTCATCTATTCAAGGTTCTGAGAAATACGATTGGTATAAGAGAAGCTCAAATGATGACAATAGAACTTCGTGTACTGAATAATGTAATGCATATTCTTATTTTTTGTAATAAATGCTTTCTTAATGAAGCAGTCCTTCCTAAGCTCTAGATCATTAATTAAATGCACATTTCCCTTAGCTTATGGGCATGAGGACTCCTTATTCCTCTTATTTCCTTCGATCGGCTACGGTGATCGTAAGTTTTGTCCTGGTTTTGGATTCCGAGATTATGGCAACCCTAATGACAGCACGTTTGTTCGGACGTACGTCAAGTGTAGCACCCATCTTGAAGATATGGTGTGACGGCGCCACTCACGGGAACAGGTTGAACTAAGTTTGAAAGCAAGCGGGAAGGATGTATCTACACACTGTAAAACTTTCACACATGCAGAATGAATACTGTATTTTTACAGAAGTAGTGTGCATTTCTTTTGGAGTGATCCTCGTACTTGTCAGTGGTGCTTTTGAAAGCAAGCGGGAAGGATGTATCTACACACTGTAAAACTTTCACACATGTTGAATGAAAACTGTATTTTTACAGAAGTAGTGTGCATTTCTTTTGGAGTGATCCTCGTACTTGTCAGTGGTGCTCACAACAGTGTTCTGCGTAGTTATGAGTGCATTATTTCGGAGCTACGTGAAACCGAACAGAGGCAAATTGCTGGTGCTCGTATGGTAGAAGCTTGCGTAACCAAGGTAGCCGAAGTGTTTGATGTTCCAACCCGTGCCATACCGAAGGTTTATACCGCATAAAGGGAAAGCGGAGGACATCGTCCGCTAACTCACAACGCGAGCGAAAGTGTGTGTTGAGTTGTCGTAACAGACTGTTACCGAAGAGGATTTTGACGAAAAATAAAGGACTACAGCTGCAGAAGACATTGCAGAACTGAATTTTGCATTTGCGAACCCTTTCAGCACCAAACAACGCGAAGGGAGATCCGTAAACAGGGTCCTGGACTGCGAGCTGGGGTTTCCAAAGCCTACGTCGATGATGCAAATACCCGTCACAGGGGAACGTGGTGCCGAAGCCATTAACCCGAACTATGGATAAATGGAAAAAAATCATTTGTTCGGATGTTCAAAATGGCTCTGAGCACTATGGGACTTAACTTCTGACGTCATCAGTCCCCTAGGACTTAGAGCTACTTAAACCTAACTAACCTAAGGACATCACACACATCCATGCCCGAGGCAGAATTCGAACCTGCGACCGTAGCGGCCACGCGGATCCAGACTGTAGCGCCTAGAACCGCTCGGCCACCCCGGCCGGCTGTTCGGATGTGTCTTGTCTCGTGGCATTTCATAGGTACCATGGTTACTCTTCAAGGTCATGCAAATACCCGTCACAGGGGAACGTGGTACCGAAGCCATTAACCCGAACTATGGAGCAATAGAAAAAAAGATCATTTGTTCGGTTGTGTCTTGTCACTTACTATCTTCAACTTCTGGCCGAGTTTACGCCCAAGGGTGATTATGGTCGGTGTTCGGAGATGACTTGTGCAGCCTATTCGTGGTATTCCATAGGTCCCATGGTTACTCTTCAAGGTCACATTTCTCCTAAGGATTGTATGACCATTTTGACTGATTAGGTTTATCACGGGCAACAGTGTTTATTCCCCAGTGGTGATGCTGTGTTTCGAAACGACAGAGCCTCTGCCCACACAGCCCGCGGCTTCCCTGGCCACCAGAGGCATCAGATCTCAGTATTATTGAACCTTTGTGATCTACTTTGGAGAGAAGGGTGCGTGATCGTTATCCACCTCCATTACTGTTAACTTAGTTTGCCACTATTTTGCAGGAAGATTGGTATACGATTCCCTCGCAAACCATACAGGACCCGTACTTACCAATTCCGAGACGATTGGAAGCTGTTCTGAATGGCAACGGTTTTCTTACACCGTATTAGGAATGGTAATCTGTTGTGTTTTTAATGTTTCCATATTTTTGTCAGCCCCTGTAACTCAATCGGTAGACACGGTTCTGAATTCGATTCTCGGCCCAGCACACGGTTTTAATTTGCTGGGGAGTTTCAGATCAGTGCACACTCGGCTGCAGAGTGAAAGATTAACTCTGGAAATCACCATAACCATCACGCTATGGCTTATTGCTCAAACACATGTTCTTCAACTATACTCTGCTTAAAATTACTTGTTCATTAACACTTCACTAATTGATATTAAAAAAAAGGGCTCTGAGCACTATGGGACTTAACATCTGAGGTCATCAGTCCCCTAGAACTTAGAACTACTTTAACCTACCTAACCTAAGGACATCACACACATCCATGCCCGAGGCAGGATTCGAACCTGCGTCCGCAGCGGTCCCGCGGTTCCGAACTGAAGTGCCTAGAACCGCTCGGCCACACCGGCCGGCTTGAAATTTAAGTCTCCTAATCAGACCTCGGAGCTTCACACGTGATTTTCCGCTGTTGCTAATGTGCCAAACAAAGTATCAGTTTACTTACCAAAACGACACGAACAGCTTGTGTTGTTTGTGTTACTGTCTAGAATATCGATGCTGCGCCAAGGAAAACGGAAGCCAACATAGTTTCCATATCGCTGACTTAGTGATACCCTCTACACTAGCGTGCCAAAGATGAACACTATGGCGTCAGAATGAATTTTTACTCTGCAGCAGACTGTGCACTGGTCAAAAACCCCCTGGCAGATTAAAACTGTATGCTGGTCTGGGACTCGAACCTGGGACCTTTGCCTTTTGCGAGCAACTGTTGTCGGGACTGAGATATCCAAGCACGACTCACGTCCGGCCCTCACAGTTTTACTTGCGCCAGTACCTCATCTCCTACCTACTCACACATCAAATCCTGCAGGATACTTCCTGTTGACCTAGAATCATGAAATTTGGCAAGAAAAAAAGGTACACGTAAAGAGAACAATCTGAAACTGTTAATTTGTGCTTACAGCACAAGGAAAAAAATTGTCATTTGTTATCCGACTGTCTGTCTGTCTGTCCCTCTTTCCGTCTGTTAAGATCCCCTTTTCTCAGGAACGAACAAACGTATCGAGTTCAAATTTACGTCAAATACAGAAGTCTGTAGTACTTTGATGATGTAAAAATTTTAAACTTCTAAGTCAATGGAATCAAAAGATACGGCTATTTATGTTACATATTCTGATACTCGCAAAAACTCACTCATCAAAACTTATAAGGTACATCCCGTTGACCTAAAGTCAGGGAACTTGGCAAGAAGCAAGGTTCGACAGTACAAACAGAGGAAAACATCCGAAAATTGTTAATTTGTGATTATATCATACAAAGAAATGGTTTTGTCATTTGTTATCTGTCTGTCTGTCCGTCTGCTAAGTCCCGTTTTGGTTCAAATGGCTCTGAGCACTATGGGACTCAACTGCTGTGGTCATAAGTCCCCTAGAACTTAGAACTACTTAAACCTAACTAACCTAAGGACAGCACACAACACCCAGCCATCACGAGGCAGAGAAAATCCCTGACCCCGCCGGGAATCGAACCCGGGAACCCGGGCGTGGGAAGCGAGAACGCTACCGCACGACCACGAGATGCGGGCTAAGTCCCGTTTTTCTGAGGAATGGGTAGACATATCAAGTTGAAATTTATGTCACGTACTAAGATCTATAGTCAGTTGGCGGTGTAATAAATATAAGCCTCTAAGTCAATACAAGCAAAGGACACGGACATTTATGTCACATATTTTGATACTCGCAAACTCACTCATCAAAACACGTAGGGTTTTCCAGTGGGCCTAGAATCGTGAAGTTTAGGAAGAAAGGTTTCACAGCACCAGTAAAGGAAAAATCAGAAAACTGTTAGCTTGTAATTACATCAAAGGAAAAAAAAAATCTTTTTTTATTTGGTAACAGTCTTCGTACTTGAAATTAAAATATTCTTGAAAGTCTTCGAATTCCTGAGACCGATATCTCGCCATTATCGATGACGTAACGAGCAAAAATCGTCGAAGTCTTCGATTCCCGGAATGGATGAACAGTCGTATACGTAATTAAGTTTGTACGGAACCCTCAGTGCGCGCAAGTCCTACGCGCACCTGGTCAATTTATTTCAGATAAGTTAACGATTCTAATTTATCGGCGTGTCGCAGGTGGAGGACAGTACGTGCTGTGTGGGTGACTATCCATATGGTGGCAGATTTCTTGCAGGCGGCGAATGGCTTAACGTTTCGTGCCGCGATTGTTGTTGTGTCAAAATGGTCCGGCGTGGTTGTGCTGATCAAGTATTTGTTTACTTGTTTCAAATGGCTCTGAGCACTATGGGACTCAACTGCTGTGGTTATCAGTCCCCTAGAACTTAGAACTACTTAAACCTAACTAACCTAAGGACATCACACACATCCATGCCCGAGGCAGGATTCGAACCTGCGACCGTAGCAGTCGCATGTTTACTTGGTTGCCAGACGCCTGCGACCGTTCGACACAAAATCCTGTGCTCCAGAGTGACTGGTTCACTGCACGTATCGCAGGCTTCTTTCCGGATCAGGTGCGTGCCTGAGTGTTTTTCATTGGTCGGTATCGTCATGTTAACAACCTTGTACCGCGTGCCGCGGACGTCTAATGATAAAAATCGCGCCGCTACATTTTGCCACTCCATGTTTCTCCAGTACTGCCCAACAACACTTAGCCTGACTGAAGGCAAGCTTCAACACGTAGAGTGATGTGGCCAGTAGTGTTGTCAGTGTCACAGAGTGAATGTAAAATGTCCGTTCCCAAATAAGCACAGCGCATACTATCGACATTTGCACTATTTTGCACATATTTTCAATGCAGTACACGTATGAAAATAAGGAACTCACTCTGTAAGAATAACACAAAGTAGGAGAACAGCCTGGCTTGGCCATGTTCTTAGAATGGACACTGGAAGAACAGCTAAAAAGGTTTTTGATTGTAGGCCAACTGGAAGAAGACAGAGAGGAACGCCACGAAAGCGGCTTATGCACGAGTTGGAAGAAGATATAAAATCTCTCAGATTAGGAGGATGTCGAAGAACAGCACTGGAGAGGACAAAATGGAGGAAACTTGTTGAAGGGGCTAAGACCCACGCAGTGTTGTAACGCCATGATAAAAAGAACATGTACAACAATAAATGAGGGTAAGAAACCAAAAGAAATGCAATTACCTTCTAACGGTTCAACGGAAACCTTGAGATAGAAAAGCTTTTGTCTACAAACCAGCACTGATTTATAAAGCATCTCTTGTGCAAAGCCAAGTTTGGCCTTTTGCGTTATAGCCCGCAAGCCATGGAAGGTGGTCAACAGCAAGATTCCATATTCCTAGCGTTTGATACGGTGCCCCACTGTAGATTGTTAATGAAGGCACGTGCATACGAAATTGGTCCTCAGATATGTGACTGACTCGAAGACTTCTTAAGCAACAGTAACCAGTAAATTGTCCTCGACGGCGAGTGTTCATCAGAGACAATGGTATCGTCAGGTGTGTCCAGGGAAGAATGATAGGACCAATGTATACACACAAATGATCTGAGGGACAAGGTGAGCAGCAATTTATTGCTGTTGGCTGCTCGTGGTCTGGTGGCTAGCGTTGCTGCCTCTGGATCACGAGGTCCCGGGTTAGATTCCCGGCCGGGTTGGGGATTTCCTCCTCCCGGGGACTGGGTGTTTGTGTTGTCATCATCATTTCATCATCATCCATGGAAGTGCCGAGACTGGACTGACTAAAGATTGGGATTTTGTATGGGCGCTGATAACGGCGCAGTTGAGCGCCCCAGAAACCAAACATCATTATCATGTCTGTTTGCTGAGGACGCTGTGGTTTATGGGAAGGTAACGTCGTTGACTGGGTGCTGGAGGATACAAGATGACTTGAAAAGAAATTCTATCTAGTGTGATGAATGGCAGCTTGCTCTAAGTGTAGAAAAACGTAAATTAATGCGGCTGATTTTAATGCATCAGTACTGTGCTACTCGACACACTCACGTCGATTAATTATGAAGGAGTGACGTTACAAAGCGATATGAAATGGGACGAGCACGTAAGGTTGGCAGCAAGTGTGGCATATCCCTGACTTCGCTTCACTGGGAGAGCTTTAAGAAAGTATAACTCATCCACAAAGGCGACGGCATATAGAACAGTAGTGCGACCCATTCTTGCATCCTGCTCTAGTGTTTGGGATCCCCCGCAGGTTTGATTCCTCTTGCTGCTAGATATGTTAATGGTAGGTTTTATTAGCGTGCAAGTGTTACAGGGACGCTTCGTGAACTCAAATGGGAATCCGTGTAGGGAAGGTGACGTTCTTTTCGTGAGGCACTATTAAGAAAATTTTGAGAATCAGCATTTGAGGCCGACTGCAGAACGATTCTACTGCCGCCAACGTACAGTTCGCGTCATACGATAAGAGAAATTAGGGCCCGTACGGAAGCATATAGATAGTCGTCTTTCTCTCTCTCTATTTGTGACTGGAACAAGTTAAGAAATGACTAGTAGTGGAACATGGTATCATCCGCCTTGCACCACATGGTGGATTGTGGAGTATGTACTTGGATATAGATGTCCTTTCTACCGAAATAGTCGGAAAGTATCCCTGAAGAATCACCAGAATATTGCCATTGAAGTTTGGAATCAACGTGTACAATATGAATGACGTGCGCTTGTGAGATGTATTTGTATTGTTCTGGATGGGTAACGAATGAAATGTAGCGAGGGGATGAAAACGTGAACCGGAACAGAGCCTGACATCAAGTTAGGAAACTTAATTACAGAATGTATGTATAGCAACCTCGGATGCATAAAATTGTTGTCAAATTGACCATGGATTTGACAGCACTAAGGCGGTCTTCATTAGAATAAAAGTTACATAAGGTTACCTAGAAAATATAACGACGTGGCTCAAAAATACAATATACTTAATAAGATTACTTCCGTAAAATGTGCAAACAGTGTACTTACATGTAATCACACCATAGGTTAGAAAGATCTGAGAAAAATGTTCTTGTCAAATTGAAATTATCGCAAGAATAAAAATTAAACTGGATATAACATTATTTGTCAATTGGAATAAAATGTTCCATCGAAATATTTCGATTCTTCTGATAATTTCAATTTGAGAAGAGCATTTTTGGTCAGATCTTTCTAACCTATGGTGCGATTACATGTAAGTACACTGTTTGTACATTTATGGAAGTAATCCTGTTAAGTATATTGTATTTTTGAGCCATGTCGTTACACTTTCTAGGTAATCGTATGTAATTTTTATTCTGACGAAGACCGCCTTAGTGCTGTCGAAACCATGGGAAATTTGACAACAATTTTATGCAGCCGAGGTGGCTACAGATATATTCTGTAATTAAGTTAACGCTTGGTTGCTGGACATTGGCCAATAACAATATTTAAAATTTCAAGTTAGGAAACTACGGCCGCCGAGGTTATCAACCCGTTGTCTCAGATTGCTATGTTTTACATTGACGTTATCTTTGATTCGCGTCTGTATTCCTTGATATACAATTCGTTGTGTTCGCTCACAACAGATCATCATTATCAGTATCAGATACTGTCACGCCAAGAGACACTACGAGTAGGTTTAAGACTTTACCCGGGACTTCCACACACATTGGCGACCCCACCGAGCGAGCTAATAGACTCTGGATTCGCATTCGCAAAGACTGTTGTACACTCCTCTCTGGACTTTCATATTTGGCTTTCTGTGGTTTCACTAAATCCATTAAAGAAAATGCGAAGATAGTTCATTCGTAAAGGCCATCGCCAGTTTCCTTCCCCAGTGGTAGTTTGCCCTCCATCTGAAAGAACCTCATCGTCGACGGGAATAGTAGGGTAGTGGGGTTCTCACTCCACTTTTGATATCAAATTGACATGCAAACTAATTAAATTGATCAATTAATTACCTCCACCCACCCCAGCCACGACCACGCTCAACCCGGCCCTCAGATGATGTCACGTATTTTTCTCAGCCTGCACGATGGCTCCAGCCCCCACCTCCTCCAGCTCCTCCCCCCCTCCCCCACCCCTCCCCTACCCCAACCGAGCGAGGTGGCGCAGTGGTAGCACACTGGACTCGCATTCGGGAGGACGACGGTTCAATCCCGCGTTCGGCCATCCTGATTTAGGTTTTCCGTGATTTCCCTAAATCGCTCCAGGCAAATGCTGGGATGGTTCCTTTGAAAGGGCACGGCCGACTTCCTTCCCCATCCTTCCCTAATCCGATGAGACCGATGACCTCGCTGTTTGGTCTCTTCCCACAACCAACCAACCAACCAACCAACCCCTTCCCCAACCTACCCTATTGGCGGGAATTTCGAATTTTAACGGGAATTTCGAATTTTAGTGGGATTTCTAATTTTGGCGGGAATTTCTTTGTCTTAGGGCTGTGCTGAAGTCTTGACCCACCTCCACCCAGGAATTCACGGGAAATTAAAATTGGCGGTCCCCTTTCTGGGACTTGAACCCTGGTCCTCCTAAGCGGAATGCCCAATTGCACCCCCTAACACAATCAAGCCACCAGAGGTGCTTGGAATTGATGATAAATTAAAAATGGCGGTGTCCTTTCTGGGGCTCGAACCTTGATTCTACTGGATGGAAAGCCCAAGTGCACCCTCCGCCATCGCGTGGAAACTGTCCAGAGCGCTTGAAATTGATGGGAAATTAAAAATGGCGGTGCCCTTACTGGGACTTGAACCCTGATTCTACTGGATGGAAAGCCCAAGTGCTGCCCCCCAACACATGGAATCTGCCGAGATGCGGGAGAGGAAGGTTAGGTTAGTTTATTTATTTTGATCGGGAAAATGAAGTTCAAATGGTTCAAATGGCTCTGAGCACTATGGGACTTAACATCAAAGGTCATCAGTCCCCTAGAACTTAGAACTACTTAAACCTAACTAACCTAAGGACATCACACACATCCATGCCCGAGGCAGGTTTCGAACCTGAGACCGTAGCGGTCGCTCGGTTCCAGACTGAAGCGCCTAGAACCGCTTGGCCACTGCGGCCGGCGAAAATGAAGTAATGATGGGTCGTAATTAGGTAATTAATCATAAAGATCGGGTCTAATCACACAGTGCATAGTGTTACACAAGGATGGCATAAAATCGCATTACAACTCAAAAACTGTTGATGCCATACAACTGGCGTTATCCTGCTGGGAAAAAATTTCGCAACACCACTCGAGACTAGCGACAGACACACTCAAACTTTACCCTACACCTACAAGCTGCCAGGAAAAAGGTTGGGGTGTAACGTAATATCTTAATTCTTTTTGGTGGGAAATACGAACAACTGACAAGATGCTTACGCATACAGTATGTATCACTCTTTGACGTCAGAGTTCGCTACAGATGCCTGCTCAAAAACCAACCTGCAGCCCAGGTAATGAAGCCAATACACGATACCACAACTGATAGAAAATAAAATCGTCACAGTTTTAATTACATGTCGAAATGTCGTGAAAAACCAGCGCTTGTAATGAATGGGGCGTAATGCAGCACATGTATTGGGGAAAATCATCGTCCTAAATACTGCAAAGCAGGCGGTAGCTGAACGTGCATTCTCCTCGATAGTCGTCCAAAAACTGTCGAAAATTGAGGCCCTCTTCCTCCCTCCCTCCACCTCACTCCCCCCCTCTTTCCATCCACCTACGGGTGGGGGGGACACAGGCATCTTGAAATGGCCAGATGCTCCGCCGAGGGTCTCGCGCGCCCACTACCACACCTCTAAGGCTGCTGCCTGCACTCGGCTTTCCACCATCTGGCTGCCGCCTTAAGGCGACCTCCTACGCCAACACAATAAAGTGCAACTTGTTCGTCTAAAATATAGCGACAGAGCCCCCACGCACCGCCCCTTGACAGAGAGTGGCTGTGTCCGTTGATCCCTCACAGCAGACTTCCCCCCGCTGCCACCTCCTTTGCACCATTCACGATATGCAGCATGCCTTGATGCAGCAGTCCTAGACAACGCAAAAGGGAAATTAAGCAGCATAACCTTGCCCATCCAGAGAACGCTCCAGACAGCTACTTCAAAAGTCGGCTGCGTGTGAAACAGGAAGCCCCTGCTGCCTAAAGCGAGAGCATCCTCACGCCGGCATCCCTCACAACTGTGATAAACGATTGCTATCCTGACCGAGAGAGAGCCGTGGACTGTTACGGAACTCGCCCACAATAGCCTGTCGTTCTGCGCTGAACTATTTAACATCAACTCGACTCCTATAATAAAACAACTATTAAAAAAGAGAAACACAATTACGGCCATAATAAATGCCCTCTTTCCACAAAAATACGCAAAGTCCATTTTCTTTTAGTTTTATGAGCAAAATCGGTATAAGTAGCTGTTTTGTACACTACGACAGGTCCCCTTTTACCAATGCAATGCTATATCATACTAGCGTTTACGAAACCAATCGTGAGAGCCTGTCTCGCACTGTGTAAGTGGGAGTTTGAAATTTCGTTACAAAATATCGCCGCAACGAAAAAAAAAAAAAAACGCTTCTCAAGAATCATTCCATGGCGCCCTAGCCAAGCCACCCGCCAGGCAGCACATCATTGATATCAATTTGATTGGATAATTAATTAAATTGATCATGAGAGTCACTTTGCATGGCGAGCAATTTTTTGCAGCGAACATGATTTTCCTTTCGAGGAGCACTATTGAGAAATGACATCTGAAGCTGACCACAGAGGGATTCTACAGCCCACAACATACATTCCGCGTAAGGACCACGCTATTAAAAACACGATCATAACGCCTATGTTACCATCTCCCTGCATAAAAAGCGATCTTGAGTCTACAGGCACACACAGGTGGCTGATAGTGTTAACGCTTTCAGGCAGAAATGCTGTCCGAAATGCTGTCTGCAATTTGGAATCAATCCTATCCATTCAACTACATATTTCTCTTGTATCCTGTAGAGACGTCTTTTAATGATTACAGCCTCTGGTGAATCATATCCGTGCCACTCTCGTATCTCGAAACGAGTCACCTTTCTTCAAACCTATCTGCTGTGGATCCCATCCACCAAGAACTCCAGTGCTGTTCTTAGTCAGTCCCTCTGCACCTTGTAACTGCTCCTACGTCTCTGCCCTGCCCTCCCTGCACCTTAGTCTATGTGATCGTCCCAATTTAAGTCTGACCTATAAGGAAGTCGGAGAATGCTATACCTAAGACCTTCTGCATCCTGTGGGGAAACAGGACGAGCTGAGTTAATGCGACCGGAGCACGTTTTGTCCACTGGGTGGAAATGGGAACATGGTGCCATAGCTCTGCCAAACGTGTACAGTGTGTAAGGCCAGTGCCAAATGTACCGAGCGAGGTGGCGCAGTGGTTAGCACACTGGACTCGAATTCGGGAGGACGACGGTTCAATCCCGTATCCAGTCATCCCGATTTAGGTTTTCCGTGATTTCCCTAAATCGTTTCAGGCAAATGCCGGGATGGTTCCTTTGAAAGGGCACGGCCGATTTCCTTCCCCATCCTTCCCTACCCGAGCTTGCGCTCCGTCTCTAATAACCTCGTTGTCGACGGGACGTTAAAAAACACTAACCTAGTGCCAAATGAAGCTTTCCCCTGCAACACGAGGTAGTAGAAGAGATAGTACAAGCAGTTACGGTGGTGTTTCTTGTTGAGAAAATTAGGAAGACTGCACATCATACATGGCGTGGAGGAAGGATGAAGATTTTGCTACTGCATAGCGACACATCTCCAAACCACATACAGGAAGTTGAGTCCAAAGGAGATCTGTGTCCCTCAGGGTGCATTCATGTCTATCACTCAAACATATATGGCGATCCTATTAAATATACAGGTACTGATTCATTGGAGCAAGTGGTTCGTGATCGAAGTCGCTTCCACAGACTGGTGTAAAATTTCATCACCTGTACTGTAGGATTGTTTTTTCGGTTTTAACACACTCAATCAGTGTACACCACCATACACTTTGTTTTTTCTGTCACGACTTAAAGATCCGTGTCAGCTGCTGCTAAACTGACATTAACAGGTTTTAATCCTCGAGCTGTCACAGAAAACTGAGCATCCCATGGCATAAACTATACAGCTACCACTACACAGGCTGGTATAAATAAAACACAGAGGCGATGTTTCTCATTGACAAAAATATGAAAGAAATTGCAACATACGGAAACTGGAAGAGTTTGCGGTATTAGAGCGCTTCCAACTACAGGTGATTACCTGTACAGTTAATCTCATCTTCCCATCGGCAGGGTAGCGGATGTCTCGGTGCTCCTTCATTTTGCAGTCGTGCACATGATTACTGTTCTGCGCTTGACCATCCCTGGAAGGTGCTGTTCACAACACGAGTGGAGTAGTGCCAATAAAAGAGGTTCTGGCACATTATTGGTGAAAAAAAAATAAGAAACATGTGGAGAGCACCGCAGCATACAGAAATAGGACCAGTCTGCAGCATGGAGGAACGCTACCAAACAACTGTATGGAAGTGATGACCTCTACATTTAAACCTCTGCTCCACAGCGACAAGTAGCAGATATCTGGTGTTCTGACAAAGGCTCCCTCCAACCCAACCGAGTGATCTCAGTCAATCACTATGCAGTAATCATCATCATACCCAGTGGTGGTCAGGATGGGAAAGACACTGTTGATATGTAACGATGTACTGTAATACACACCACAGTTTATAGCGAGATCAATTTTACCCAGAAGTCAGAAAGAGCTACATCTGCCACATTCTGCAACCCAAATAGAAACAGTGAGCTGAGTTAATGCTATAGGACTGTGTTTCGACCACTCGGTGGAAATGCGAACATGTTGTTGTAGCTCCGCCACCTGTGTACGATGTGTTAGGTCAGCGCCAAACGAAGCCTGCTCCTGCAACACGTAGTAGTATAAAAGACAGTATGAACAGTTATGGCGGTGTTTCTTATCAGTAAAATTAGGAAGACTCAACATCAGACAGGTCCTGCAGTCCGAAGCAGATCTGTGTCCCTCCGGATCCATTCACGTCAATCCCCCAAACATTCTATCATCGTTATTCTGTACCATTCAACAGAGAAAAATTACAAACTATAAAAGCTCCGCTAACGTCATCTGATAGACTTTTACCACATCTCCTTCTTCCCATGTATCGAAAACGAATACCATCTATGTGCCAGCATCGAGCATATGCGGCGATCCTATTAAATATACAGGTATTTATTCATTGGAGCAGGTGGGCAGTGATCGACATCACTGGCACTGACCAGTGTAAAGTTTCGTCGCCTGTACTGCACGACAACCTTCTCCCACATGTTATCAGTCACAGGAGAGGGTCCCTGTTTCGTTGTCTGATACACCGTTTTTTTCTGCTGTAACACGCTTTGTACACGGCAATACATTTTTTTTTTTCGCCACGACTTCGACGTCTGTGTCAGATTCTAAACTGACGTTGACACATCTTGGTCCATTGGCTCCCCCAAAAAACTAGACATCGAACGGTGTAAATCATGTTGGTGCTGCTGATCCCACAACACACCCACACACTGGGTGATGGAAATAAGAGACAGTCACAACATAAGGAACCTGGAAGAATTTTGAGGCATTGTGGTGCGTTTCCAAACTGCTATCCGAAGGTGATTGACGACCTCTACATTTAAACTCAACAGTGACGGGATAGCAGATGGCGGCGTGTTCCATTTGATTGATTCCTCATATTGCTGCCTTGCACGCCATCACTGTTTCGGTGTTAGCCATTCCTGGAGGGTGTTGCCTCCACCAACGAGACTCTTTCTCGATCTCAAACAAGCGATGTCAGACAATCATTTTGTGGCAATCAACAGCGTTGGGATGGGAAAGAGACCGTCGATGTACTGTAATAATAAGCATCATAGTTGATAGCGCGATTAGTTTTAGCAATTTTATCGTAATTTCAACTCCGACCAATGATGCAGCAGCATGCGTACCAATTTCTGTATCATCACTAAACAGCCCCTCCATTACTTTGCGAGTACCATCGCGAATGTAAATAGATGACTTTACCGTATGTTAATTCATTGTTAATTTTCATTGTTAATACACATCAAAGTATACTAGAGAGGGACCCACATATCTCTAGCACTTCGATCATAGTGCATAATTTACGATCTTCCTCTATGTGGATGGGAGTCACTGGGCATTCTCGCATTCTTAGGATAAAGTTAGAGACCGAAAGATCTCCTCGCATTGTCTTTGACCAACGCTCTCTGCAGCACTGGCATCAATTTATTCTGCATTTGACAAGAAGTAGACCGCTACATTCCACGTTTCGTGGAAATTCTACTGGTGAAACATCGAATGGCAAAACGTAGCGGCGCGACTTTTATCATTAGATGTCCGCGGCACACAGTACAAGGTTGTTAACAGGACGATACCGACCAAGGAAAAACAATCAGGCACACACCTGATCCGGTAACAAGCCTGTGATATGTGCAGTGAACCAGGCACTTTGGACCACAGGATTTTGTGTCGAACGGTCGTAGGCGTCTGGCAGACAAGTAAACAAATACGATCAATCTGATCAGCACAACCACGGACGAACCATTTTGACGCAACAACAATCGCGGCACGAAACTTAAAGCCATTCGCCGCCTGCAAGAAATCTGCCACCATATGGATAGTCACCCACACAGCACGTACTGTCCTCCACCTGCGACACGCTGATAAATTACAATTGTTAACTTCTCTGAAATAAATTGACCAGGTGCGCGTAGGACTTGCACGCACTGAGGGTTCCGTACAAACTTAATTACATATACGACAGTCCATTCATTCCGGGAATCGAAGACTTCGACGATTTTTGCCCGTTACCGACATTGATAATGGCAAGATATCGGTCTCAGGAATTCCAAGACTTTCAAGAATGTTTTAATTTCAAGTACGATGTCTGTTAGCAAACAAAAAAAGAATTTTTTTTTTCCTTTGATGTAATTGTAAACTAACAATTTTCTGATTTTTCCTTTACTTGTGCTGTGAAACCTTTCTTCCTAAACTTCACGATTCTAGACCAATTGGAAACCCCTAAATGTTTTGATGAGTGAGTTAGCGAGTATCAAAATATGTGACATAAATGTCCGTGTCCTTTTTTTTATATTGACTTAGAGGCTTATATTTATTACACTGCCAACTGTCTATAGACCTTAGTACGTGACATAAATTTCAACTTGATATGTGTACCCATTCCTCAGAAAAACAGACGGACAGATCAATAACAAATGACAAAACCATTTCTTTGTATGATATAATCACAAATTGACAATTTTCGGATGTTTTCCTCTGGTTGTAGTGTCAAACCTTGCTTATTGCCAAATTCCGTGATTGTAGGTCAACGGAAAGTACCTTATAAGTCTTGATGAGTGAGTTTGAGAGTATCAAAATATGTAACATAAATGACCGTATCTTATCATTCCATTGACTTAGAAGCTTAACATTTTTAAAGCACTAAAGTACTATAGCCTTCTGTATTTGACGTAAATTTAAACTTGATACGTTTGCCCGTTCCTGAGAAAAGGGGATCTTAACAGACGGAATAAGGGACAGACAGATAGTCGGATAACAAATGACAATTTTTTTTGTTGTACTATAAGTAAAAATTAACAATTTCAGATTTTTCTCTTTACTTGTCCTGTGAAGCCTTTCTTTCTTGCCAAATTTCATGATTCTAGGTCAACGGGAAGTACGCAATAGGTTTTGATGAGTGAGTTTATGTGTATCAAAATATGTGACATTTATGGCAGTGTGGGTTTAGGCCTCTTAGAGGTTGTCAGGACCAGATCTTTAGCTTACGGCAAATAATGGAGAAGTGTTACGAGTGGAACAGGGAACTGTATCTATGTTTTATAGATCTAGAAAAGGCATATGACCGGGTTCCTAGGAGGAAGTTATTGTCTGTTCTACGTGATTATGGAATAGGAGGCAAACTTTCGCAAGCAATTAAAGGTCTTTACATAGATAGTCAGGCAGCAGTTAGAGTTGACGGTAAATTGAGTCCATGGTTCAGAGTGGTTTCAGGGGTAAGACAAGGCTGCAACCTGTCTCCACTATTGTTCATATTATTTATGGATTATATGTTGAAAACAATAGACTGGCTGGGTGAGATTAAGATAGGTGAACACAAAATAAGCAGTCTCGCATATGCGGATGACTTAGTTGTGATGGCAGATTCTATTGAAAGTTTGCAAAGTAATATTTCAGAGCTAGATCAGAAATGTAAGGACTATGGTATGAAGATTAGCATCTCCAAAACAAAAGTAATGTCAGTGGGAAAGAGATATAAACGTACTGAGTGCCAAATAGGAGGAACAAAGTTAGAACAGGTGGACGGTTTCAAGTACTTAGGATGCATATTCTCACAGGATGACAACATAGTGAAAGAACTGGAAGCGAGGTGTAGCAAAGCTAATGCAGTGAGCGCTCAGCTACGATCTACTCTCTTCTGCAAGAAGGAAGTCAGTACCAAGACTAAGTTATCTGTGCACCGTTCAATCTTCGATCAACTTTGTTGTATGCGAGCGAAAGCTGGGTGGATTCAGGTTACCTTATCAGTAAGGTTGAGGTTACGGATATGAAAGTAGCTAGGATGATTGCAGGTACTAGTAGATGGGAACAATGGCAGGAGGGTGTGCACAATGAGGAAATCAAAGAAAAACTGGGAACGAACTCTATAGATATAGCAGTCGGGACGAAGAGGCTTAGATGGTGGGGTCATGTTACACGCATGGGAGAAGCAAGGTTACCCAAGAGACTCATGGGTTCAGCAGTAGAGGGTATGAGGAGTCGGGGCAGACCAAGGAGAAGGTACCTGGATTCGGTTAAGAATGATTTTGAAGTAATAGGCTTAACATCAGAAGAGGCACCAATGTTAGCACTGAATAGGGGATCATGGAGGAATTTTATAAGGGAGACTATGCTCCAGACTGAACGCTGAAAGGCATAATCAGTCTTAAATGATGATGATGATGATGATATGGCCGTATATTTTGACCGCACTGACTTAGAAGCTTCACTTTTTTACAACTTCAAGGATCCGTAGACACAAATTTCAACTTGGCACGGCTTCCCACTCCTGAGAAAAAGGGTTTTGAAGATCCGGACAGACACACAGACAGACGGACCCATAAAAAGCAAGGAAAATACCAAACCAGAAAGAAGTATTTATGAACTTTCTAATCATTGCGTTAGGCACAGCCTTTTAACCTATGGTGAAATGAGAGCAAACCGGGCCGGCCGACAAACTGTTTAACAACTACACCAAACCGACGGACTCCTGTCAACGTGAAGACAGAGCAACACAGCGTGCCAAGACCCGGCAGGAAGAAAGCTTCAGCAGCCGGACGAACGAGGCTTACCACGAACACCCAGCCACAACGAACCTTCAGCAGCGAAGTACACGAATGGACAAGGACCATGAACATGGGAATGGAAAGACTTCTGGGTTTTTACCCGTTACTGTATCTAGGCTGAAAATTGAATTAACCACGTAGGTTCATAAGTTGATGAAAGGCTCTTTAAAAATTTACAAAATAATACAAAAAAATCTTAACAATGATACACAGGAGTATGGGCATGTGAGGACTTGGCCGATACCGACTTCGTTCATGAATGCAAAGGAGAGCGGCAAAACGGCGTCATGCTGTGCTGGTCACGCAGCGACGGCAGCCACGTCACAGGGCTTTTGCATCTGACCGTTGTATTGCGTTGTACGTTTTGAAGTTTGCGCGTTACAGGTTTCATTATTGTTGGAAGTTATATTCACAGAAAAAAACATACTGTATTTTTATGTAGCGAGTCATTGCAGAACACGGATCTCTCATGCCAAATATTCACAAAATATTCTTGAACGACGTCCAAACTTTTATCGGCATATTTATGGGTCACCCAGCGTATACGTTTGACACTGCATTACCGATTATAGATTGGCAAGGTCAGAATTTTTCCAATGAGATCATGTCAATGATCGGAATACGTCATTCCCGAATTATTATCTACTGAGATACTTTTGACACTGGACAAGTGTAAATCAGAGTGAAACGATGGATGACAAAAGTTTTAATTTCACAAAGCAGTGCTGCATAAATGACCATAGATAGTCGATGAGGGTTTACGAAACTGCTAAATTCCATAAGCGATTTATTACGATAAATGTTTAATGCGAACTTTGCATTCGAACTACATCGATCACGTCAGCACCGTCGAAATAAATTATTCGGAGCACGCGAAGGCAAGTGAAATCAATAATTTCTCTGCAGTTCCTGTTTCGCTTGGCTGATGTCGACTATCAAGAACGCCTATCATAGTACAGAAATCAGCCTGCAGCTACAAGAGTCGGACATTCACGGGAGACAGTGGGCCTAACTGAAAAGGGAGTAGGACAGCCTTGCAGTCTGTCCACCACATTATTCAGCCTGTACGTAATGGAAAAGCCAAGGAGAAATTTGGAGAGAGAATTAGAGTTTAGAGGATAAATTCACTGTTTGCCGATGACATTTTAATTCTGTCAGAGACAGAAAAGGACTTGGAAGAGCAGTTGAATGAAAACGGCAAGGTCTTTTAAAGGGATTATGTGATTAGAATAGATGTACTTTTGGTTTCGTAGATCTACTGTGAGGAGAGCCTCAAGCGTGTAGAATATATACAATACAAACTCATGACGCCAAATAAAACAACACAAGCATATGACAAAACAAAAATATGCAATACATATTTGCCAAGAGATATGTTAATGCCCCTTCCACAGATCCTAAGGGAAGTGATCCTGATGGATGTGGATAAGTCAAAAAATGTCAAACATATTTTCTCTTAAGAGGAAATAAAAAAGGTCATAAAACATGTACATGTCAATACATATCACAATTCTTAGACTATTGTAGTGAAGCATTGTCGAAGTGAGAATCAGCTTACAACAATTAGTTGCACTGATCACACTGCACTGAAGATCTTCAAAAATCAAATTTCATGTAACACTCACGCTATTTTATTTTATTAGTAATATTCCTACATAAGCCATTTCACTTTTTAAAAAACGTCACTGGGGTAGAAACATTATTTGTGAACACAACTGTCGAGATCGCTTAATATCTTTCTTTTGCTGTAAAATAATACTGTGATTACAAAAGTTGTATTTTCTGTTACAATTACTGATGTCTCATTCATAACTTGTAAGTACTAGTGAGTCAACACTTAAAAATTTTAACTTTTTAATTTTTTATCTTTTATAGCCTGGTAACGTGTAAAAATGCCTCTCGTTCCTAAGCTCCTTTAACCGTAATTACATATGTGATGTACGTACGACGTAATAAATTAAGATATACATTAACCTATCTACGTAGTTTTATTCACAAAATATTGACAATAATGGCGGACTCATTCAGGAAATATTTTTCCTTTATTAATAAGCAGTATAAGGAGTTGGAAACCAATAAATCCTTTACGCTCCTCTTAAAATCAACTTTATTAGTAAAACTTCTTATATTTGCTGACAAGGTATGAAAATGTGTATACGTTAGTGATGGCCACCCTCAGATGACACCAACTAAAAGAAAACAAGGATAAAATTATGGTGCTCTGAGGAAATTAGATAAACGAATCATTAAAATTAGTACATCTACAGGGCTATTACAAATGATTGAAGCGATTTCATAAATTCACTGTAGCTCCATTCATTGACATATGGCCACGACACACTACAGATACGTAGAAAAACTCATAAAATTTTCTTCGGCTGAAGCCGCACTTCAGGTTTCTGCCGCCAGAGCGCTCGAGAGCGCAGCGAGACAAAATGGCGACAGGAGCCGAGAAAGCGTATGTCGTGCTTGAAATGCACTCACATCAGTCAGTCATAACAGTGCAACGACACTTCAGGACGAAGTTCAACAAAGATCCACCAACTGCTAACTCCATTCGGCGATGGTATGCGCAGTTTAAAGCTTCTGGATGCCTCTGTAAGGGGAAATCAACGGGTCGGCCTGCAATGAGCGAAGAAACGGTTGAACGCGTGTGGGCAAGTTTCACGCGTAGCCCGCGGAAGTCGACGAATAAAGCAAGCAGGGAGCTAAACGTACCACAGGATGGTGCTCCACCGCACTTCCATCATGATGTTCGACATTTCTTAAACAGAAGATTGGAAAACCGATGGATCGGTCGTGGTGGAGATCATGATCAGCAATTCATGTCATGGCCTCCACGCTCTCCCGACTTAACCCCATGCAATTTCTTTCTGTGGGGTTATGTGAAAGATTCAGTGTTTAAACCTCCTCTACCAAGAAACGTGCCAGAACTGCGAGCTCGCATCAACGATGCTTTCGAACTCATTGATGGGGACATGCTGCGCCGAGTGTGGGAGGAACTTCATTATCGGCTTGATGTCTGCCGAAACACTAAAGGGGCACATATCGAACATTTGTGAATGCCTAAAAAAACTTTTTGAGTTTTTGTATGTGTGTGCAAAGCATTGTGAAAATATCTCAAATAATAAAGTTATTGTAGAGCTGTGAAATCGCTTCAATCATTTGTAATAACCCTGTACATCTATACGATTACTCTGCAATGCACAATTAAGCACGTGGCACAGAATTCTTCGACCCACCTTCAAGGTATTTCTCTGCCGTTCCACTCTCTAACAGCGCGGGAAAAACCAGCCCTTGAATTTTATGTCTCTTATTTCTCTTATTTTATTATGATGATCATTTCTCTCTGTATAGGTGGTCATTATCAAAAAAAATTCTGCAATTGGAGGAGGAAGTTGGTGATTGAAATTTCGCGAGAAGATCCTACCGAAAATAAAAACGCATTTCACGTATCACATCCGTGGTAATCTTTCCCCTATTTCAGATAATACAAAACGAACTGCTCTTCTTTGAAATTTTTCGATGTCCCCCGTCGGTCCCATCTGATGCGGGTCCCACTCCGCAAAGCAACACTCCAAAAGAGGGCGGACAAGAGTGGTGTAAGAGGTCTCTTCATTAGACCTGTTGCACTTTCTAAGTGTTCTAGCAGTAAATCGCAGTCTTCGATTTACTTTACCCATAACATTATCTATGTAATCGTTCCAATTTAAGTTATTGGTAATTGCAATCCCTAAACATTCATTTGAATTTGCAGCCTTTAGATTTGTGTAGTTTCTCGTGAAACCGAAATTTAGCGGATTTCTTTTAGTACTCTTGTGGATGACAACATTTTTCATTATTTAAAGTGAATTGCCGATTTTTGCACCATATAGATATCTTGTCTAAATCATTTTGTAATTTGTTTTGATCATCTGACAACTTATAAGGCGATAAAAGACAGCATCATGACAGCGTAGTTTTCAAACAATCTAAGAGGACTTGATATGCGATCTGAAGTTTTCCCGGCGTATTTCCAATTTGAATATTTCTCGGGTATCCGAGCGGGTAGCGTCGTAATTTCTCCACAATATTTCGGCAGACGTACACGCTGTTATCTTCAGGTGGTTCGTCAGGCAGCGTGTACGTCTGCCGAAATATTGTGGAGAAAGTACGACGCTACCCGCTCGGATACCCGAGAACTGTTCAAATCTAAGAGGACTATTCAAATAGTATGATGAACCGTTTATATAGATCTGGAACAGCAGATTATTATTATTTACATAGATCACGAACAGCAGATTATTATTATTTCGTAGATGAATCCAAAAAACATAGTAACCAGCACAGTACTGCGTAATTAATAATAGAAATTTTAAGTGTGGCAATACTTCACAATTTCAAATGTTTCTAAAAAAAAATAATTTTAACTGTACATTCAGAACAAGCACTTATCGATTTTAACATCGAGACTAAAACATTTTATAAACTAATTCCTCTTCTTAAAATTTACGATGAAATATAACATACTGTTTATAAAATTATATGAAAGTTTTCAGAAATGCAGCTGAGATAATACTGACCTGTCCAAAATTCGAAGAATAATAGTGGTATCGACAACTACTGTTGAGGCAAAGAACGCTAGAGGAGGATGTCGCGTTGAAGGCTATAATAATTACTTGGGGAACGCCAGATGTTGCTCAGCACCAAGTTTCCAGTTCAGCTGTGAGGTGTGACCTACGGGACGTGTACCCTGTATTCTACTTCTGCTCTTCGTATCAGCCTGACGCTATGAACACCGTGCTGCTTGCTGAGAACTTGTCTTGTGTATTACTGAGGAGTACACTTCGAAGCTTCATCATTCACAATTATTAGTGACATTGTTGCCTGCTTGAGCTGCACTCACATATATTTATGTTACATAACTGTGACCGAGCGAGGTGGCGCAGTGGTTAGACACTGGACTCGCATTCGGGAGGACGACGGTTCAATCCCGCGTATGGCCATCCTGGTTTAGGTTTTCGGAGATTTCCTTAAATCGCTCCAGGCAAATGCCGGGATGGTTCCTTTCAAAGGGCACGGCCGACTTCCTTCCCCGTCCTTCCCTAATCCGATGAGACCGATGACCTCGCTGTATGGTCTCCTTCTCCAAACAACCCAACCCTACATAACTTTTCCGATCCATTCCAAGGTGTACTTCTCAGTTGTGTATTCATGCAAGCAAACTTAGCTCTTTGTAAGGCTTGTGTCTTTGACCACACGAGCATCAATATCCATTTTTCACAGAGTCTTTCACGCAACTTTCACACTCTTTAAGCGTAAGTGGCAGTCAGATGAAAGCGAGACAGATGGAAGAAAAGTAAGTACGTACTTTGAATTTAGCAAGCGTTTCCACTTATCGGCAACTGCCTATTCTCAGATGCCAGTCTTCTCGCGACAGACCTCTGCTTTTCACGGCTTTGGTTATGGTTCCCCTCCACGTTGTCCTCGGCCTTCCTCGGCCCCACCCTTACGGAGCACAGTAAATAAACATTGTTATTTTAAACGTAACTCCATAACTGTTAATACATTTACCCCACGGTGAGACGAGAACGACATTCGTGGTCGTCGATTTGTTCCGGACGATCATGTGTATGCCTGAGTGCAATCATGGTTCCGTAGCCATACGCAAACTTTTTGCTATAAAAACATTGACCGTCTCGTCTCACAGTGGAGTAAATGTGTTAACAATTACGGCGAATGCTTTTCAAACAATAAATGGTTTACTTGCCCTTTTCATCTGTCTCGTTTTCATTTGACTGCCCCTTATAGTATAACGAAGGTTAGAAGGCATATGGGTTTATTTTTATGTCTTTTCAAATGCGTAATACTGTATAGTCATATGGTCCCTTAGAGGAGATCTTTGTGTGTTAGTCATGAGCTTTCGTGTCCGTTTTCTGATAATAACTGAATATAAAATCAAATCTCTCATGATCATTTTCTCCATGAGGTAATTTTTCAGTCCTAGTATCGTTAATACTCATTTGCGCAAGTGGTAATTTAGCCTTCGTTCGTTACAAGCCACACGTACAAGTGCAGGCTATTTAACAAGAACTGCCATCAGCAGTCATATTAGTTCGCGAGTTTACGTTTTCAGCCAACTAAGGTGAGTGTAAGTCGCAATGAGCTTCGAAACAAATGCTGTAGCAAGAACGAGATTTTGCTCATTTCTTTACGATATGTTTTAGAACATATAGTGTGCAGATTCATCTGCATGTGACGTATCTCCCCAGTAAGGAAGGACAGAAGGCACCTTTGTTGTTCCGTTGCGCTTTAAGACTTTGCTCTCTACCAATATTTCACTAAAATTGTTATTCACTAAAATTATTATTTTCTATTCGTGGACCAAATTTCATCCTAAGGGGAATATTTTCAGGGCATTAATACCTCAATAACACCTTGCTATGTTTTCAGGAAGGAATATTAAGGTATAATCTCCTATAGACGATGAGATATGATACTGCGTGAAGAACTAAGTCGAAACAAGGCCCCGCGAGTAGACAACATTCTATTAAAATTACAGATAACCTTGGCAGAGCCAGCCACAACAAAACTCTTCCATCCGGTGAGCAAGATGTAAGAGACAAGCGAAATACCTTCATACTTCAAGAAGGATGTTATAATTCCAATCCCAAAGACAGCAAGTGTGAAAATTACCGAACTATCAGTTTAATAAGTCATGGTTGCAAAATACTAATACGAATTCTTTACAAACCAATGGAAGAACTGGTAGAAGCCGATCTCGGGGAAGTTCAATTTTGATTCCGTAGAAATGTTGGAACACGCAAAGCAATACTGACCCTACGACTTACCTTAGAAGATAGGTTAAGGAAAGGCAAACCTACATTTCTAACACTTGTAGACTTAGAAAAAGCTTTTGACAATGTTGAATGAAATACTCTCTTTAGAATTCTGAAGGTGGGAGGTGCAAAATACAGGGAGCGAAAGGCTATTTACAATTTGTACAGAAACCATCTGGCAGTTATAAGAGTCGAGGCGCACGAAAGGGAAACAGTGGTTGAAAAGGGAGTAAGACAGGGTTGGAGCCTATCTATGATGCTATTTAATCTGTGTATTGAGCAATCAGTAAAGGAAACAAAAGAAAAATTTGGAGTAGGAATTAAAATCCATGGGGAAGAAATAAAAACTTTGAGGTTTACCGACGACATTGTAATTCCGTCAGAGACAGGAAAGGACCTGGGAGAGCAGCTGAAAGGAATGGACAGTGTCTTGAAAGGAGAATATAAGCTGAACATCAACTAAAGCAAAACGAGGATAAAGGAATATTGTCGAATTAAATCAAGTAATGCTGAGAGAATTAGATTAGGAAATGAGACATTTAAAGTAGTTCATGAGGTTTGCTATTTGGAGAGCAAAACAACTGATGATGGTCGAAGTAGAGAGGTTATAAAATGTAGACTGGCAATGGCTAGGAAAGCGTTTCTGAAGATAAGAAATTTATTAACATCTAGTATAGATTTAAGTGTCAGGAAGTCTTTCCTGAAAGTTTTTGTATGGAGTGTAGCCATGTATGGAACTGGATGTAAATGTATACTGGCAATGGCAAGGAAAGCGTTTCTGAAGATGAGAAATTTATTAACATCTAGTATAGATTTAAGTGTCAGGAAGTCTTTTCTGAAAGTTTTTGTATGGAGTGTAGCCATGTATGGAAGGAGCACCGTGGGTCGCAACATTATTTACACAATTCAATTTGAAACATGACAGTCTATTAATTTCAGAGTTGGTTTGATGTTTGGCTCAGTTTTCTCGTAGACAAACGCAAAATTGTGTCTAAATCGTTATTCGTCGAGCGGTTCGTATTATTTGATTTGTTAAAGTACCTTACGGAACAAGTATATTCATTTACACTGATCAGCCAGTACATTATGACCACCGACCTGCTATTATCGTAAACCCGTCCAGGCGAAATCAGCTTCACCTGACGAGGAATGACTGCTAATCAGACACACGAACGGTGCATGCAATATCAGTTACCATGCTGACCGTGCGTAGAAGGAGGAAGGCGCGCGATCTATCTGTGTTTGACCATGTGGCTGATTTTGATGACCCGGAGGCTCGGCACTAGCATTACGGAAACTGCATGACTCGTAGTGTTCTCTTGGAGTGCTGTGGTGAATGTCTTCAGCACGTGGCGAAACCAAGGCGAAACCGTGTCCAAACGTCGTGGGTTGGGCGGCACCCTTCGTAACAGATGTTCGGCGTCGTAGGGTGGGCAGACTGGTAAAACAGAACAGGCGGCGAAATGTGGCGGAACTAACATCATACTTTAGTGATGGACAGAGTACAAGTGTGTCTGAACACAGAGTGCATCGAACACTCTTAACGATGGGCCTCCGCAGTCGATGACCCATGCATCTGCCAACGTTAACACCATGACATCGGCATCTACAACTGAAATGGGCACGTGACCATCGGAACTGGACGTTGGCACAGTGGTAGAGCTTTGCGTGGTTTGGTGAATCCCGATACCTTCTTCATCACGCCTGTGGGTGGGCGTGAATCCGCGTCTTCCAGGGGAACAGCTCCTTGACAGCTATATTGCTGGAGGAAGACAAGCTGGCGGCGGCTCCATTATGCTCTGGAGAACATTCACGTGCACATGTGTGGGTCCATTGAAGCTCGTGCAAGGCACAATCATGGCGAAAGAGTAATGTACTTTGGTTGCAGACAAAGTGCACCCCTTCATGACGATCATGTTTTCTGACGGTAGTGGCATTTTCCACCAAGACAATGCATCGTGTCACAAAGCCAGAAGTGTGATGGAGTGGTTCGAGGAACACTGTAGTGAGTTCCAATTTATGTGTTGTCCCCCCCCCCCCCTCCCCCTCTTACTTGCTAGATCTGAACCCGATCGAACACATCTGACATGTGACTGAACATTGCGTAGAGTTCGTGGCCCCCCTCCACTGAGTTTACGGGAATTGGGTGACTTGTGTGTGCAGGTGTGGTGCCAACTCCGTCCACCGACCTACCAGGGCCTCACTGCTTCCATGCCACGACGCGCCGCCGCTGTTATCCGTGCCAAATGTGGACATTTGTAGGTGGTCATAATGTTCTGGCTGATCAGTGCACATACGTTGATCCAAGGGAGACTAGTGTATTTTAATGCATCATCTACCAATAACTTACAATTGTTTACACCGAAGCAACGACTGAAATTGGACGTATTTGCCTCATCGGATTGAAGTTGCAGTGTCTCATCGTTTTGCTTCTCGATGAGCTCCAGTTTCACCATTCCTGGTGCATTTTCTCGCAAAATGTCAAAAGGTTTGCTAAATAGTTTAGTAACGGCCTTACTTTGTGAAAAAATCTGTGAAACGAATTTTTGAAGGCTTGTGTCAAGTAATCAACTTTTTGCCTTTTAACTTTTCTGACACTTTCTTGTAATTAGGGAAATGAAAGCGCTTGCCAAGCTTCAGTAGTGTTTTAACAGATTTAACACATGGCCATAAAGTTGAGTAATCAATTGATCTTTGTCTTGGAGTAGCCTATTTAATGTATTCTGATGATTGACAACGTCAGTCAAAAACGATAAGTCACATAATCTACCAGTATCTAAAAATCAAGAGATATTTTCGGTTATGAAAATTTCAGATTTATCAATTAAATTCAGAAACCGTTCTACCGTTTTCCCGGCACTTATCAATGTTACTTCTGTGTAAAAAATCAAATCGCCATTTTGCTGTTCATGCCTTCAAGAAAAGTTTTCAACTCTCTGTGTCTCAGATCATGACATTTTATGAAATTACTTGTTGAAACCACAGCTGTCGTGTTCAAAATCTATTTCTGTGGCCACAAAGTCTCCTGGTGGATTATGCAAAGTAATTGTATTAAATAATCACCGTGCACTCCTAAATGCCGTTTTAGTAATGAAACCAGTCCAGTATTAATTCCTACCATGGAATGCGTTTCGTCAGCCGCAGTACCTGGTATCTAACAGATCTAAATCAATGTTCGAACATTTTCCAAGAATTCAGTGAACATATAATTACCTGACAATGAACTCACTCCAATTGACTCTTTGCAAGCTTAATCCTCGTGCGTCATTCCCCGGGTAAACACAAACAATTGGGGTGTGGAGATGATGTCATTTGATTTATCAATAGCAAGTTTCGTTGAGCAAGTTTTTAACTGGTCCTCTACACTTGCCGACATTCCAGTAACTCTCCTTTGCAAGGCATCCGAATTAATTGAATTTTCTCAAAATTTTTAACTGATTCCTGTCAAATCTTTTTAGCAGCTACGTAGAAGTAATTTCTGATAAAATCTCCTTGCCGTAAATGGTCGGCAGCTTTTTGTTCTAAGGCGATATATTTCAAAACTCAATTCTGTTGCAGTTTCTGAGTCTTTAAGAGGTTCTGTGAATATCTCTTGCTTACACGCCGTTTCTCGTTGCAAGAAAGAAATTTTCTGTTTACGTCGTTCTTCTGCCGATTCAGAAAATGTAGAATGTAGACTTCCTTAGAGTCTCATTAAGTTGTATTTCGTCGACAAAAATGGTTCAAATGGCTCTGAGCACTATAGGACTTAACATCTGTGGTCATCAGTCCCCTAGAATTTAGAACTACTTAAACCTAACTAACCTAAGGACATCACACACATCCATGCCCAAGGCAGGATTCGAACCTGCGACCGTATCGGTCACGCGGTTCCAAACTGAAGCACCTAGAACCGCACGGCCACACAGGCCGGCTATTCCGTCGACACCTACAACACTTTTGTCATATAAATCCGCAGCGAGTGCACAAAAATATATTTTTCGGTCCCTCTATCTTGAAACCCCCTCTTCTCGTCCTGTAATTTGCGCTTCCTACTTCGTCCTGCCTTACTCATTCTAGTTTTAATTTTAGACCTTCTCCAAGTGAGGACGGTGAATTTTTGCAACAACGCCTTGAAGAGGAAAACGAAAACGTTCGAACGGTAGAAACGATACTGTATAAAATTGTCTTATATTATTATGGACCGATGATCCTGGAGTACATGTTTACAGGTTCATAGAAACACACAAAATTGTTGCTTACATTCGTCGCAAATAGTTCAGTGTATTGATGAGTAGGCTGTTGAATCTCATTGACGCAACATAGACTATATGATCAAAAATAGGCGGACACCCCTATGTAATGCGGAATTGACCACCAGATTCACTAGTGGCGGACCCGACGGTATAAAAGCAGCCGGGAAGCATTGTGTTGTCAGTTTCTGTTGAGGATGCTGCCGCCGGAGGTACACCAGTCTCTGGCGGACATCTTCAACAGCATACTCCGCTCAAGGACGTACCCAGGATCTGAACTAGAGGGGGGGGGGGCGGGGGGGGGGAGGGGCAGGTCATACTAGTCTCAGGAAACAAGGACTCGAGACAATATACAGCACTTCTTATTAAATAAAACAGTAAACCAGTGAAAAACTGCGAATATCTTCTAGGGATGGGCCCTTCCCTTCCTCGTGAAAGCACACGGGAGTGGTTGTCATCCCCAAGAGCGGTAAGGACCCCCGCCAGGCAGCGAACAACCGGCCGATCAGCTTGCTCCCGTCCCTCTCAAAAGTCTTTGACAGGTCGTACGTGGAGCGGCTGCTACGCCACGTGACGGAGCAGCAGCTCATCCCCGAGGAACAGTTCGGGTTCCGGAGCGGCCACTGCACCACCCAGCAGCTGTTGCGCCTAGTGGAGCAAAAATGGTTCAAATGGCTCTGAGCACTATGCGACTCAACTGCTGAGGTCATTAGTCCCCTAGAACTTAGAACTAGTTAAACCTAACTAACCTAAGGACATCACAAACAACCATGCCCGAGGCAGGATTCGAACCTGCGACCGTAGCGGTCTTGCGGTTCCAGACTGCAGCGCCTTTAACCGCACGGCCACTTCGGCCGGCCTAGTGGAGCAGGCGATGCGAGCGCTGGAGACGCGGGAGTACCTAGGGGCGGTGCTTCTCGGCGTCTCCAAGGCCTTCGACTGCGTGTGGCATGACGGCCTCGTGCACAGACTTTTTGTACACGGGGTACCGACGTCGCACGTGGTAGCGCTGTGCTCGTATCTCTCGGGACGCACATTCCACGCCCGAGCAGATGGAGGCACTTCCACCGACCGTCAGATTCGAGCGGGAGTGCCGCAGGGGTGGGTTCTAGGCCCCCTGCTGTACTCTCTGTACACCGGCGACGCTCCGCGAGTGGCGCGCATGGAGTTAGCGCTTTATGCTGACGACACAGCGCTGTTCACCCGCAGCATGAATGCGGTCGAGATGCGCCGCCGCCTCCAGCCCGGATGTGACGTCCTGGGCGCCTGGTCCACAAAATGGCGCCTCAGGTACAACGCTGCGAAGAGCCAGGCCGTCGTCTTCAGCAGGAAGAGGCTGCCTCCGGACCCCCCGCCGGTCACGATCATGGGAGCCCCATCCCATGGTTGTGGACCGGCAAAGCTGGACAGGCACCTGATGGTTTTCAAGAAGGGACGCCGAACAGATGTGCAGAACTATAGACCTATCTCTCTAGCGTCTATCAGTTGTAGAATTTTGGAACACGTATTATGTTCGAGTATAATGACTTTTCTAGATACTAGAAATCTACTCTGTAGGAATCAGCATGGGTTTCGAAAAAGACGATCGTGTGAAACTCAGCTCGCGCTATTCATTCGTCCACGAGACTCAGAGGGCCATAGACACGGGTTCCCAGGTAGATACCGTGTTTCTTGACTTTCGCAAGGCGTTCGATACAGTTCCCCACAGTCGTTTAATGAACAAAGTAAGAGCATACGGACTATCAGACCAATTGTGTGATTGGATTGAAGAGTTCGTAGATAACAGAACGCAGCATGTCATTCTCAATGGAGAGAAGTCTTCCGAAGTAAGAGTGATTTCAGGTGTGCCGCAGGGGAGTGTCGTAGGACCGTTGCTACTCACAATATACATAAATGACCTTGTGGATGAAATCGAAACTTCACTGAGCTTTTTGAGGATGATGCTGTGCTATATCGAGAGGTTGTAACCAATGGAAAATTGTACTGAAATGCAAGAGGATCTGCAGCGAATTGACGCATTGTGCAGGGAATGGCAATTGAATCTCAATGTAGACAAGTGTAATGTCCTGCGAATACATAAAAAGATCCCTTATCATTTAGCTACAATATAGCAGGTCAGGAAATGGAAGCAGTTAATTCCATAAATTATCTGCGAGTACGCAATTGGAGTGATTTAAAATGGAATGATCATATAAAGTTGATCGTCGGTAAAGCAGACGCCAGACTGAGATTCATTGGAAGAATCCTAAGGTAATGCAATCCGAAAACAAAGGAAGTAGGTTACAGTACGCTTGTTCGCCCACTGCTTGAATACTGCTCAGCAGTATGGGATCCGTATCAGATAGGGTTAATAGAAGAGATAAAGAAGATCCAACGGAGAGCAGCGCGCTTCGTTACAGGATCATTTAGTAATCGCGAAAGCGTTACGGAGATGATAGATAAACTCCAGTGGAAGACTCTGCAGGAGAGGCGCTCAGTAGCTCGGTACGGGCTTTTGTTGAAGTTTCGAGAACATACCTTCACCGAGGAGTCAAGCAGTATATTGCTCCCTCCTACGTATATCTCGCGAAGAGACCATGAGGATAAAATCAGAGACATTAGAGGCCACACAGAGGCATACCGACAATCCTTCTTTCCACGAACAATACGAGACTGGAATAGAAGGGAGTATGGATGTAGATGCCCCACGTCCGCGATGTCGGAGGGCGAACAGTGGGGCGACTCCGTGCACTGTACCGGCTGCTCAATCCTTCGTCTACACTACCTCCACGCCACGGCCTCACCATTTACCTGGTCCTGCTCCGGCCGGTTCTCGAATATGCGGCCGTCGTGTGGGGTAACGCAGCAGCGACGCCCATAGCGACGCTCCAGCGCGTCCAAAATAGGGCGCTGCGAATTGCCCTCCACAAGCCGCCTCGCTATACAACGAGGCTGCTCCACGAGGAAGCAGGCATCCCGTTCCTGCGGGATCGCTTCCGGCAAATCGCGGAACGCTATGGCAGCCGCTTAATTCATGGGCTCGGCCAACAGATCCACCACAGACCGACTACACGTTGGCCCGACCTCCTGCGGGAGTAGTTCTCTCCCGCAGTACTGATGACAATACGAAGAGCGTCTCTACAGTCAGAGACGCTCACCGAGGTCAGCTCGTCAAGATAGGTCCAATTGCCATCACCTTAGGTCAACGATGGAACAGCAGCTAAGCTGCTTACTGTGCCTATACACCTGGCATATGTCGCCAGTGCTTACAGCGAGTGAGCGACCGAGTGTGTTGCTATTACAGAAGCAGTGACAGTGGAATGAGTCTGTCAGCAGACCTCAGTTACTTCGAGCGCGAACTGGTCATTGGATGTCATCTGAACAACAAATCCATAGGGACATTTCAACCTTTCTAAAGTTGCACGAGTCGATTATTGATCACGTACTGCAAAGAGGAAACGCAAAGGAACAACCACAGCCAAACCAATACCAGACAGACCTGATTTACTGACAACAGGGACTGTCGAGAACCGCTTGTGAATTTCAAGGCGCTGCCAGCAGTCCAGCCAGTAGAATGACAGCGCATAGGAGAAGAATATGGTACATTGGTCGAGCAGCTCCTCATAAGCCACGAGTTTCTGTAGTCAATGCTAAGCGACGCTTCATGTGGTGTAAAGAACGACGTCACTAGACAGTGGATGACTGGAAACAAGTGATCTGGAGTGATGAATCACGTTGTATCTTGTGGCAATCCGATGGAAGGGTTTGGGACTGACAAATGCCTGGAGAAGGTTAACAGCTATCATGCAGGGGAATACGGAAGTGTCCGATTCCACCCGTATGCTTTGACCCATGACGTCATCAATATGGAGGAAATGGCTATTCTAGGCGTCTCCAATATGGCACCTATGATATCACTACATACACACGGCAACAAACACGAAAATACGTATAAATAAGACAATAACATCTAACTCCAAAAATACAATGAAACTAAGGGGACAAACGGGGGAAATTGGGGGTTTTAGGGAGGTGACAAGCTAAATATAACATAAAAAAAAGAAACACCAAGATCCCAAAACACACAAGATGACGAACAAAACAAAAAAATACAAAATCTACAAGAATCGGACACTTCCCTTGACCGCCCCCCCCCCCTTCCCCTTTCTCTCGTACACTTTCGCTCGTATTAGCTTTCACTACTTACGCTCGTGTCGCTTGGGCCTTAACTCACACTTGGCTATCATGTGTAGTGCCAACAGTGAAGTTTGGAGGAGGTGGTTTTATGACGCGGGGATACTTTCCGTGGTTGTGCCGGGGTCCTCTTACTGCGTCAAAGGTACCGCTATGTGCGGAAGGATACTATCACATTTACAGTATTGTGTACTGCGTATAGTAAAGGCACAATTCCGAGACTGATTGTACGAACGCAACAATGCACCTTTTCATAAAGGCTGTACACAGTAACATTCACGAAATGTGATGACCTGCCAAGAGTCCCGACCTGAACCCAATGGGATGAATTAGATCATCGACTCCAGACTGCAGCGTATAACATCACCATCTTCTCTGGTTTCGGCTATTGAGGAACCGGGGCTGGCATTCCTCCTCAGATACTCAGACATCTCATTGAAAGTATCCCCAATGGAGCTACATGCCACGATAAAGGCGAAGGGTAAATATTCCCATATTTTGATCAGATAGTGTATGTATTTTAGAACAGACGAACCACTGATGACTAAAGAATGCCGAATGCCATTCCCTTCACTCCTACGTGCAGCTCTTGTTGCTGTGACTGCGTTGTTGCGTATGTTCAAAAATAACGCGCTGTGAGGTACGTTATTACACTAATGGCAATTAAAATTGCTACACCAAGAAGAAATGGAGATGATAAACGGGTATTCATTGGACAAATATATTATACTACAACTGACATGTGATTACATTTTCACGCAATTTGGATGCATAGATCCTGAGATACCAGTACCCAGAACAACCACCTCCGGCCGTAATAACGGCCTTGATACGCCTGGGCATTGAGTCAAACAGAGATTGGACGGCGCGTACAGTTACAGCTGCCCATGCAGCTTCAACACGATACCACAGCTCATCAAGGGTAGTGACTGGCGTATTGTGACGAGCCAGTTGCTAGGACACCATTGACCAGACGTTTTCAATTGGTGAGAGATCTGGAGAATGTGGTGGCCAGCGTTACAGCGATGCGGATAAGATGCCTGTCATCGCTATTGCTAGTGATACGAGGCCGTTGGGATCCAGCACGGCATTCCGTATTACCCTCCTGAGCCCACCGATTCTATATTCTGCTAACAGTCATTGGATCTCGACCAACGCGAGCAGCAATGTCGCGATACGATAAACCGCAATCGCGATAGGCTACAATCCAACCTTTATCAAAGTCGGAAACGTGATGGTACGCATTTCTCCTCCTTACACGTGGCATCACAACAACGTTTCACCAGGCAACGCCGGTCAACTGCTGTTTGTGTATGAGAAATCGGTTGGAAACTTTCCTCATGTCAGTACGTTGTAGGTGTCGCCACCGGCACCAACCTTGTGTGAATGCTCTGAAAACCTAATCATTTGCATATCACAGCATGTTCTTCCTGTCGGTTAAATTTCGCGTCTGTAGCACGTCATCTTCGTGGTGTAGCAATTTTAATGGCCAGTAGTGTATTATGAATTGGGATTCCGCTGCCCCAATGCCATTTAGGCTGGTGCGTCTCAAAAGAACTAAATTCTTCAGGCACCTGCTCTCTCATTTCCTGGCAGGGGGGATGAAAGGTGAGTTTTAAAAAAAGTTACAAGCACGGACGGTGAGGGGGCAGACCGCTTACAGATCAATGCCGAGCCGCATGTGGCCTTCAGGTCGCAATCCTCACATTACTGCTACAGAGCACGTCTAGAACGTGCTTTCATATGAATCGTAACTCATTAAGACTCTTCCATACCGCCTACAAGATAACATGTAACGTAGCTTAATGTTAAAATCTATGACGTCTAGGAATAGGGGAGCGAAGAATATGCTGTTACTTTCCATCGAAGACGACATCATTAAAGCCCAGAGCATTTGGGAGAAACCGTTAAGTGCACTTAACGAACAGCTGGGGTCCCGTTAATTCCAGGGAAGACCGAAAAGAGCAGTACTCAGCCTCGTGATGCCAGTTGACGAGCTACTTCAATTAGAAGCAGCGCTTCCAAGGCCTGCAAAACCCACAACCGCCAGAAGAGCGGTCTGCTGCCGCTCCCCCCCCCCCCCCCCTTCCCCTTTCCACCATGCCAGATCCACGTGATGCCACATGCCAGAGGGTGATACAGTGGTCGGTCGGTCCCGACTCGCCATTCTGAGGGCAGAATGGCGGACCTTTCTTTCCACTTGCTGTTAATAACGCGCTTGCTGCTGCTAGTGCGCTTTAACACACGCAAAATTTGATGAATGGGTTCTTTAAATGATGTAGGTAACGCAAATATGATAATAACGCTGGATGACAATGAAATTTTTTCTTAAATGTGATGAGTTTTTCTAGTATAGTTTTGGGTGCCGATTCCACGTAAAGTACTTCGAATGTCATATGCAGTTTTGACACAGATTTAGAATTTCTGTAAGGCTTAACGCCAGTATTGTTTAGTGAAGGTTTGTGATGTAACCTGTTACAAGAAGATGTTTCATTTTATAGTCTACAATACAGCTACCCGTATATTTCGGGCCGGCCGGTGTGGCCGAGCGGTTCTAGGCGCTTCATTCCGGAACCGCGCGACCGTTACGGTTGCAGGTTTGAATCCTGCCTCGGGCATGGATCTGTGTGATGTCTTTAGGTTAGTTAGGTTTAAGTAGTTCTAAGTTCTAGGGGACTGATGACCTCAGATGTTAAGTCCCATAGTGCTCAGAGCCATTTGAACCATTTTGAACCATATATTTCGGTGATGTTGTAATGCTGAGGCCTATATGATTAATTTACATAACGTTTTTCTCGCATACTTCAGCAATGTGTGATAAATTGGCTGGTGTCTGCTTTTGCGAATTTCATAACTTCAAGGGATTACATTAATTCTCCACTCACACTTCTGCTACATCTGCGGCAAACTCGCAATGAAAAAGTAGCAGCGGTCAATCTTCGACTTTGCTAAAGAAATGTATTTTGCGTACTTTGGCGAAACGCCTGCGGATCAGGACCAGTCATGGTTCCCACATCGAATGTGTTCAAGTTGTGAAAAGAGTCCCTGCTTCCTATGCAAAACACGACCACGGATTTCAAAAAATCTGGCCAAATAGAACGCCAAAAGTTGGAAATAAATACGTACTATTCGATTCAAAGATGGAGGGAAAAAAGAAGCTTCTGCCTCCTCTTCACATAAGACTTGCCATTATGAAACAATTTACATTGAGGTGACAAATCATGGAATACCTCCAGCCTGGGTGGCTGACTAGAGGGATAAGAATATCTTGTAGAACAAAGTGGCAATTATATCAAAAAGTTAGAAACAGTCAAAATCTAAATGCAGCAGCCCATTACAAACAGTAATGTAAGGTGCTTAAAAGTGTTATTAGGAAGGCAAAAAGTATTTGGTATGCAGATAGAATAGCTAAGTCTCAGGATAAAATTAAAACCATATGGTCAGTCGTAAAGGAAGTGGCTGGTCTGCAGAGACAGGTCGAGGATATAGAATCAGTGCGTGGTGGGAATGTCCGTGTTACTGATAAGTCGCATATATATACACTATTTAATAATCACTTTCTGAATATAACAGGTGAACTAAATAGAAACCTAGTCCCAACAGGGAATCATATAGCGCTCTTAGAAAAAAGTGTTCCGAGACTGTTACCTGAAATGCTCCTCCATGATACTGACAAGAGGGAGATTGAGTTAATAATTAAATCACTAAAGACCAAGAACTCGCATGGATATGACGGGGTATCTAGCAGAATACTGAAGTATTGTTCTATGTATGTTAGCCCAGTACTTAGCCATATCTGTAACTTTTCCTTTAGGAGTGATCGGTTTCCTGACCGATTAAAGTACTCGGTAGTGAAGCCACTTTATAAAAAGGGAGACATTGATAATGTTGACAATTTTAGACCTATTTCTATGCCATCGGTGTTTGCTAAAGTTATCGAGAAGGTTGTATATACAAGGTTACTGGAGCACTTAAATTCACATAATTTGCTGTCAAATGTTCAGTTTGGTTTTAGAAATGGTTTAACAACTGAAAATGCTATATTCTCTTTTCTCTGTGAGGTTTTGGACGGATTAAATAAAAGGTAGAGAACGCTAGGAGTTTTCTTTGATTTAACGAAAGCTTTTGACTGTGTTGACCACAAAATATTACTGCAGAAGTTGGACCATTATGGAGTAAGGGGAGTAGCTTACAATTGGTTCGCCTCTTACTTTAAGAACAGAAAGCAGAAGGTAATTCTCCGCAATACTGAGAGTGGTAGTGATGTTCAGTCCCAATGGGGCACTGTTAAGTGGGGCGTTCCCCAAGGGTCGGTGCTGGGGCCACTGCTGTAAATGATATGCCTTCTAGTATTACAGGTGATTCAAAAATATTTCTGTTTGCTGATGACACCAGCTTGATAGTGAAGGATCTTGTGTGTAATACTGAAACAATAACAAATAATGTAGTTCATGAAATAAGTTCGTGGCTTGTGGAAAATAATTTGATGCTAAATCACAGTAAGACTCAGTTTTTACAGTTTCTAACTCACAATTCAACAAGAACCGATATTTTGATCAGACAGAATGGGCATATTATAAGCGAGACGGAACAGTTTAAGTTCCTAGGCGTTCGGATAGATAGTAAGCTGTTGTGGAAAGCCCATGTCCAGGATCTTGTTCAGGAACTAAATGCTGCTTTATTTACCATTAGAACAGTATCTGAAATAAGTGACACTTCAACACGAAAAGTAGTCTACTTCGCATATTTTCATACGCTTATGTCGTATGGTATTATTTTTTGGGGTAATTCTTCTGATTCAAAAAGGGTATTTTTGGCTCAAAAACGGTCTGTTCGAGCTATATGTGGTGTAAGTTCGAGAACATCTTGTCGACCCCTATTCAATAGTCTGGGAATTCTGACATTGCCCTCACAGTATATATTTACTTTAATGTCGTTTGTTGTTTGCAATGTTAGCCTATTCCCAAGAGTTAGCAGCTTTCACTCAGTTAATACTAGGCAGAAATCCAATCTGCATGTGGAATGCACTTCCTTGACTCTCGTGCAGAAAGGACTGCAGTATTCTGCTGCATCCATTTTCAATAAGCTACCACAAGAACTCAAAAATCTTAGCAGTAGCCCAAACTCTTTTAAGTCTAAACTGAATAGTTTCCTCATGGCTCACTCCTTCTATTCTGTCGAGGAGCTCCTGGAAGATCTAAAAAATTAAGCAAATTCCAGTGTTACATTGTTGATTTTCTTTATTTAAACTTACTTGTCACCTGAATATGTTTTTTATATTTCATTTTATCTGTTTCTAATATCGTGTTATAATTTCATGTATTGACTTGTTCCATGATCATGGTCCCACGGAACAATAAATAAATAAATAAATAAATAAAAAACATCGTGTCAGACATCATTTTCCTGGCATAGTGCAGCAACTCGACGTGGCATGGCTTCAGTAAGTCGTTGGAAGTCCCCTGCAGAACTTTTGAACCATGCTGTCTCTATGTGGCAGGTGCAGGATGTTGTTTACGAACTGACCCCTTGAGTATGCCCCAAAAATGTTCAACGCGATTCATGTCGGACAATCTGGGTGTCCAGATCATTCGCTCGGATTGTCCAGAATGTTCTTCCAACCATTCGCGAACAACTGTCGTCCGGTGACATGAGATAGTTGTTTGGGAAATTTAAGTCCACGAATGGCTGCAAATGGTCTCCAAATAGCTGAATATGACCATTTCCAGTCAATGATCGGTTCAGTTTGACCAGAGGATCCAGTCAAGTGCATGTAAAGACACACGACACCATTATGGAGCCACCACCCACTTGGACAGTACCTTGTCGCCAACTATGATCCATGGATTCGAGGGATCTGCGCCACGATGTCCGAAATGGAATGTCTCATGCGTCTAGTTCCAAATACTATTCCGCAGAGTCTGCCGAGACACTAGCAGAAACAGGGAAGTAACCGATTTTGTGACATTTTATGAGTTCTTAACCAGGAACGAATTGTATAATTTCATCTGTGTGTTTTGGTAATTTAGTTTGTTCAGTTTTTGCGTTTTAATTTAATATCTCACCTTAGGAGTTTTGTAGTTCAGTTTGTGAATCTCTGCGTGTTAATCTAATTTACTGGACACAGTTCTTGTGTTTTCCTCCATGTCTACAGTAGAGTTCCATAGCCCATGTGGATAGTTGTTGTTTGTCTGTATAGTGTAGTTTACCACAGTCTGTAGTGTGGACAGGAACTGTGCTTGCGGATATGAGCCGAGTGGGTGAACTTCACTCTCAGCTCCAGGCTATGATGGCCTCAGTTACACACCTTGAAGCTGTAGTGGATGGGCACCACTACTGTGGGCTGGCTGTGGGGATCCAACGGACGTTCAGCTCGTTCAGCTCGTCTGAGTCCCACACCAGTTGCCAGCCCAGTTGCTGGTCGCACTGAAGTTTATCCCTCACCCATGGTCAAGTGGGAGGTCGCCACATGGGGCAGCAGGTGGTGTAAGACTTCCCAGGGGGCCGCACTTAAGTCCTCCATGGTTAGTCTGACAAACAGGTTCCAGTTGCTGTCTGTGGCTGACAATGTCCCTCACCTAGATTCAAAGGCTTGTCCTGTTTCACAGGAAACCTCTCAACCTACAAGATCTGGGAAACCATAAGGATGGGGTTATTGGTAGTTGGGAGCTCCAATGTTAGGCGCATTACGGGGCCCCTTAAGGTCATGCCTGCCAAGGAAGGGAAAAAAGCCAATGTGCAGTCAGTGTGCATACTGGGTGGAGTCATTCCAGATGTGGAACAGGTCCTTCTGGATGCCATGAGGAGCCAGAGTGCAGCCATCTGCAGGATGTGAGTCACGTTGGTACCCATGACGTGTGTCACTTTGGATTGGAAGAAATTTTCTCTGGTTTCTAGTGGCTAACAGAAGTGGTAAAGGCTGCCACTCTTGCTTGCAAGAGGAAAGCAGAGCTCACCATTTGCAGCATAGTCGAGTGGAGCAATTGTAGACCTCTGGTACAGAGCAGAGTGGAGGATCTGAATCATAGGCTCAGACGGTTCTGCGACCATGTGGGCTGCAGATCCTCGACTTGCGCCATAGGGTAGTTGGGCTTCAGGTTCCGCTGAATAGGTAAGGAGTTCACTACACGCAGGAGGTTGCTACACGGGTAGCAGGGGCTCTGTAGCGTTGACTGTGCGGTCTTTTAGGTTAGAGGGTCTTGGGGAAACCCAGAAAGGGCTTCATTCTCAAAGGAAGCAGGTCGAACTCAGGAAGATCGTAGATCCAGGAACTGTCGGTATAACAGCTGTCGTAGCTGTGTTGGGAAAGTACTAGAGCTCCAAGCACTTGTAGAAAGCACTGATGCTGAAATCGTTATAGGCACTGAAAGCTGGCTAAAGGAGGAGAAAAGTTCAGCTGAAATTTTTGCGAAGTACCTGCGGTGCGAAAGCTTAGGTTAAACGCAGTGGGCGGTGGCGGTTTTGTTGCAATTACAAGAAATCTTGTAGCAAAATTGAAGTACATAGTTCCTGTGAGTTAGTATGGGCAGAGATCATTCTTGGCAACTGGAATAATAATTGGATCCTTTTACCGACCTCCTAACTCAGGTGATACAATTGCTGAAAGGTTCAAAGAAAATTTGAGTTTAATTTTAAACACTGGTCCACCTCATACAAATATATTTGGTAGTGACTTAAACTTACCCTCGATATGTTGGCGAAAATACGTGTTTAATTCTGGAGATACAGTGGTTGAACTTCAGGTTCCGCTGAATAGGTAAGGAGTCCACTACACGCAGGAGGTTGCTACACGGGTAACAGGGGCTCTGTAGCGTTGGCTGTGCGGTCTTTTAGGTTAAAGGGTCTTGGAGAAACACAGAAAGGGCTTCCGAAATTGTGCTAAACGCGTTCTCTGAAAATTATTTCGAGCTGTTAGCTCATGAGCCCATGCGAATAGTAAAAGTTTGTGAAAACACACTTACCCTCGTAGTAATAACTACCATCAAAACGGATACAGGGATTAGTGACCACAGGGTTGTCGTAGCGAGACTGAATATTGTAACCCCAAAACCCTCCAAAAATAAACGAAAAATATACGTATTCAAAAAAGCAGATAAAAATTCGCTTGACATTTCCCTGAGAGGCAATCTCCACTCCTCCCAAATTAACAATGTAAGTGTTAACAGAGACAACGGCTATGCACTTAGCAACACTTGGAAGAGTGCACTGGATAAAGAAAAATCGCAGAGAAAAACTTCCCGCACTTTACCTCCTGATTCAAGGGATGGCGCTGCAAGCAACGCAGGATAGAAACTACATCTATGGAAGTAGAGGGCACCACTTCACTACGCGCCATATCGCTGTTGCTATGACGTATTCCAGTCAATCAGAAGCCGTCCTTGGCATATAAAAGTGGGAACCTCGCTAGTTCACGACAGTCAGTTTTAGCCCTGACGACGACCGTGGAGGTAGTGGTCGAAAGCTTGGAGTTTTATCCTGAATTGACGCGGCATGTACACCGAGAGATTTTTATTCAAGAAATACGTAGCGAAAGACTTCGTAGCCAATGTAAGTGTAGACCAGATATGGCTTGAATTCAAAGAAATAGTATGGACAGCAATTGAGTTATTTATACCAAATAAATAAATTAACGACGGAGCTGAAACCCCATGGTACACAAAACGGGCCAGAACATTGTTGCAGAAACAACGAAAAAACCATGCCAAATTTAAACGAACCCAAAATCTCCAAGATTGGCGAGCTTTTACAGAAGCTCGAAATTTCGCATGTACTTCAATGCCAGATGTTTATAATAGTTTCCACAATAAAACGTTGTCTCTAACCCTGGCAGAAAATCCAAAGAGATTCTGGCCGTACGTAAATTATGCTAGCGGAAAGACACAATCAATGTTTTCTCTGTGCGAAAGCAATGGAAATACTATCGACGACAGAGCTGCGAATTCAGAGTTACTAAACACAGTCTTTCGAAATTCCTTCAAAGAAGAAGAAAAAGTAAACATTCCAGAATTCGAATGAAGAACAACTTCCACCATGAGTAACTTAGAAGTGCATATGCTTTGAGTAGCGAGGCTACCGCTACTTATATCACTTAATAAAAGCAAGTCCTCTGGTCCAGACTGTATACCAATTAGGTTCCTTTCAGAGTATGCTGATATAATAGCTCCATACTTAAGAATCATATACAACCGTTCGCTCGACGAAAGATCCGCACCCAAAGCCTGGAAAGTTGCAGAGGTCACACCAATATTCAAGAAAGGTAGTAGGAGTAATTCACTAAATTACAGACCCATGACATTAACGTCGATATGGAGCAGGATTTTGGAACACACTGTATCTTGTGTTCGAACATCATACATTACCTCGAAGAGAACGGTCTATTGATACCCAGTCAACACGGATTTAGAAAACGTCGTCCTTGTAAAACACAACTAGCTCTTTACTCATACGAGGTGCTGAGTGCTATTGACAAGGGATTTCAAATTGATACCGTATTTCTAGATTTGCAGAAGGCTTTTGACACTGTACAACACAAGCGGCTGGTAGTGAAATTGCGTGCTTATGGAATATCGTCTCAGTGATGTGACTGGATTCGTGATTTTCTGTCAGAGACAGTTCGTAGTAATTGACGGGAAGTCATCGAGTAAAACGGAAGTGATTTCTGGCATTCTCAAGGTAGTGTTATAGGCCCTTTGCTGTTCTTTATCCATATAAACGATTTAGCAGACAATCTGAGCAGCCGTATTAGGTAGTTTGCAGATGATGCTGTTGTTTATCGACTAGTAACGTCATGAGAAGATCAAAACAAATTGCAATACAATTTAGAAACAAATATCCGTATGGTGCGAAAATTGGCAATTGACGCCAAAGAATGAAAAGTGTGAGGTCATCCATCTGAGTCCCGAAAGGCATCCGTTAAAGTCCGATTACAGAACAAATCAGTCAAATCTAAAGACGATAAATTGATCTAAATATCTAAGAATTACAATTACGAACAACCTAAATTGGAAGGAACACACAGAAAATGTTGTAGGGAAGGCTAACCAAAAACTGCGTTTTACTGGCAGGACACTTGGAAAATGTAATATATCTACTAAAGAGGCTGCGTACGCTAAACTTGTCCGTCCTCTTTTAGAGTACAACTTCGCGGTGTGGGATACTTACCAGATAGGATTGATGGAGTACATCGAGAAATTTCAAAGAAGGACAGCACGTTTTGTATTATCGTGAAATATGGGGGAAAGTTTCACTGAAATGATACAGGATTTGGTGTGGACATCATGTAAACAAAGGCGTTTTTCATTGGGTCGGAATCTTCCCACGAAATTTCGATCACTGGCTTTCTTCTCCGAATGGGAAAATATTTTGTTGACGCCGGAGCGAGAAACGATCATCATAATAAACAAGGGAAATTAGAGATAGCACGAAAAGATACTGGTGTTCGTTTCTTCCACGTGCTGTTCGAGAGTGGAATAATAGAGAACTGTTGTGAAGGTGATTCGCTGAACCCTCTGCCACGCATCTAGGTGTGATTTGCAGAGTATCCATTTAATTCCCGTCGTGCGACCATAATCAAGTCGGAGACCTTTTCACATGAATCACCTGAGTATGAATGACAGCTCCGTCAAGGCACTGCCCTTTTATAACTTGTGTATGCATTACTATAGCTATATGTATAAAGGCATATCGCTATTCCATGACGACTGTCGCCTGATTGTATTAAAGCCTAACAAAAGATGATGACATTTTCAAGTTTGTGGCAAGTAAGTCAAAAGTTAAAGTGAAGGAAGGGGGTTTCTGTCAGCTCTGGCTTTCGGAGACTAATGGAAGATGAACTAGTCGTAAATAAAATTAATGAAAGTTAAAGACCATCTTGGATATCTGTTAAACGACGTATCTAAAAGTTTCTTGCAAACTACAAAGTCCTTGATTACGAGAATTAGTAGCAAATATTCTGAATAACTTCCAAGTATTGGGTGCTTTCATACACTCAAAGCTGCGTTTTCATGGCTCCCGCACTAACTATTTTCTCGAAATTCTAGTTGCTGTGAGTGAGCAACAGGGAGAAAGGTTCCATTAAAACATTAAACAAATTGAACGGCGGAACCAAGACCTATGGGATGTCAAGCGTGATAGCTGACTACTGCTAGATGCTGCTCGGGGATGTCTCCAACAACGGAGATTTGAGGGGAAAAAGAGATATTACGATTTATGCCTTTGTGTCAGAACAGCCGTGGTCACAGAGGTGAAGGCATACGTTTCTCAGGCACCTATCGCTTGCCGGCCGCGGTGACCGCGCGTTTCTAGGCGCTTCAGTCCGGAACCGTGAGACTGCTACGGTCGCAGGTTCGAATCCTGTCTCGGGCGTGGATGTGTGTGATGTCTTTAGGTTAGTTAGGTTTAAGTAGTTCTAAGTTCTAGGGGACTGATGACCTCAGATGTTAAGTCCGATAGTACTCAGAGCCATTTGAACCATTTTGAACCTATCGCTTGTAAACAACGTTTATTGTCGATTACCGGTTTCGATAAGCATAGTCACCATCTTCAGATTACCGAAAGGGGTAATCCACAATAAAGGTTGTTTACAAGGGAAATCCATAACATTTTTGAAAGAAGCGTATCAAAAAACATTAGAATCTCCTAAGATGACTACGAAAAAAATTGCAATGCATAAATTTGTACATCTGTCTAACCTACATTTATTCTTGTGCTTCAGTTAGTGTTTCCAGATTTGTATCCGATCTCCAAGATTATCAGACAACAAGAGAGTAAGTGACTTGGTCAGCCCGCCCGGTTAGCCGTCCAGTCTAACGCACGGCTTTCCGGATATCGAAGGAGCGCCTGGTCCCCGGCACGAATCCGCCCGGCGGAATTGTGTCGAGGTCCGGTGAGCCGAAGTCTGTGGATGGTTTTTAGGCGGTTTTCCATCTGCCTCGGCGAATGCGGGCCGGTTCCCCTTATTCCGCCTCAGCTACACTATGTCGGCGATTGCTGCGCAAACACGTCTCCACGTACGCGTACAGCACCATTACTCCACCACGCAAACATAGGGGTTACACTCGTCTGGTATGAGACGTTTCCTGGGGGGTTCAACCGGGAGGCCGAACCGCACAATAACCCTGAAAGAGTGGCTTGGTATAAGGCGGCGGAGGGGTGAAGTGGACTGCGGTAGTCGTCGTGGGGTTGTGGACCACTGCGGCTGCGGCGGGGACGGAGCTTCTCCGTCGTTCATAGGTCCCCGGTTAACAAGCAACACAATACATACAAGTGACTTGGTCGCACTCATTCGGTCTACTTTGAACACGAAACAGGATGTTTATTTCAAAATTCTCGGCGACCAAGAGTTGTCTGTTCATTCACATCTTCATGATCATTACGCTGTGGACATTCCCGTTTTCCAAAATGAGAAGAGCCGTGGTCACGGGGATGAAGGCATACGTTTCTCAGGCACCTGTTGCACCTCGACACTGACCCTCTGAATCACACGATCTTAATCCAGTAGAAAATGTCTGGAACTATTTGGAGCAGCGCGTGAAACACAGCGACAAGCATCCCCGAAATTTGCTACCCGTACTGTCTAATCATCAGTGGATAGTAAAGCTGGATATGGAATATCTGATAAAATTTGTGGAGTCTCTTCCTCGCCAAAAAAACGCGGCCATTATGAAAGCTAGAAGCTGTCTTGCGCGGTATTAGCGAAACGTCTCCTAAATATGACTGACTTTTTGTCCCTTGTGCTTATTAATTCGTTAACTGACAGTGTTCATGGTGCTGGCAGGCCTGTGACGCGAGTGGGTGCTGTGACACGAGACGGGTCCGCAGCTGTGTGATGACCTCCGTCACTCGGCGCTCTGGTTGCTGCTGCTGCTCGTATTAACTCCGTCTGCTGTCCGCCAAATCATGTACTGGTGGCGAGTGGGCCGCACTCTGCAGCAGCCGCACAGCACGGCCCGACGCCCGTGAATCACACACGCTGCCGCACCAGCTTTTCCGATGACACAAAGTACTGCGCTCTTGCAAAACTGTCTATAGCGGTGTGGGAACGTTTCTCACTCGCTGAAGGATACCGTGAAAACCAAGATCGCTTTTTTTAAGATCTTTATTTCAACTACTAGTTTCGACAGAATCGTGCTGTCATCTTCAGAAACCTCAGACAAATCGTGAGACGAACGTCGCCCGAAGAAGCGGAGATAGAAGCCATCAGGCAGTTTGTCAGCAAGTGACCACGAAAGCCTTAACAATTTTGTAATGTGTAGGCCGGCCGGAGTGGCCGTGCGGTTCTAGGCGCTACAGTCTGGAGCCGAGCGACCGCTACGGTCGCAGGTTCGAACCTGCCTCGGGCATGGATGTGTGTGATGTCCTTAGGTTAGTTAGGTTTAAGTAGTTCTACGTTCTAGGCGACTGATGACCTCAGAAGTTAAGTCGCATAGTGCTCAGAGCCATTTGTAATGTGTATATACTTATCTTAAGCTATATTGTGTCATTCCTTTGTATAGTTATTTAATATTGCCGTTGTATGTATGGTTTCAAATATAGGTCTAACTAACACCTCACTCTATCCGAATTTTTTGTATGACTAGGCTTCGATGGATTAGTGAATAGTATATATAGGGCATAAACAAAAAGATCGTCGTGTGCAGTGGGCGACTCGTCGGGTGTTGCGGTGTATTGAACGCCTTTTAGCAAATAGTGACAGTCTAGGAGGATTAAAAATGTTTGTTACCATTGCGTTTTCCCATACATATAATTTGTATTGCTGAAATGCGCCATATCTGTGTATATGAATCAGGTGTAAAGATTCCTATACCATTTTTTTATTATAATATACTTTTTAAATTGTGTAAAAAAATTTAAAGAGACTATTTTCAAAATATTTCAACATGTCGCCGGTTAATATAATGGCGCCATCTGACGTCTACACGGCAAGTCACAAGGGCTCTGCAGAGCCTCAGTTTAGTCTACATGAGGTCGTTACACAGCTTGTAGTTTTAACTCTATTGGGGCTATGGACGTTGTACTTTTACCTTTTATTCGTTTGACAACCCATATGGGGGCGTTCTGTTTTATAAACGACAAACCATGTGGAGTTTTTTAAATGTATTTAATCTTTGTTCTCAAAATGTCGGCGACACATGTATGTGAACATGTATGCAAAGGTACGCACAAGTTTTTTGCCTTCCGTATACGCCTTCCTTCCCCCACACAGCTCCTGTATGACCTCATCCCCTTCCCCCACCTCCTCCTTTACCTACAATATCTCTGCATCCTTTACACTGTCCTCAGGTTTGATCCCACCCCTTCGTTTCCTCCTTCCTATCCACCCCCGCCTATTGCCGCACCTCTATCACTGTATCCCTCCCTCTCTCCACCTCCACACCCTCCTTCATCAGGGCTATTTTCAGCACCTTCCCCTCCCCGATGTTGAACTTAGCTGTGACATCTACCCTTCTTTCCAACTGTTACATGGCCTTGTTCCCCCCCCCTCCTCCCCACGGCCCCCTTTTTCCTCTCCCCTCCTTCTCCCAGAGCGGATTTTGCTCCTTCCCTCCTTGAGTCCCTGCACCCCGTCCTCGACTTCATCCCTCCCACGTCCTTCCCTCCCCAGCCCTCTTTGGCGACCCCCCCCTCATCCATCTCCTCCCACACCTCCTCCCCTCCCTCCCTTCTTCCCTCTCCTCCCCTCCTTCTTCCCCCCTCCCTCGACTGTATGCCCCTGGCAGATCCTTTCTGTTTGCTCATTGTCATCAGTGTGCTACATCAGTGTTGTGTTTGGTGCTGTTCTCCTGTGCGTCCAGAGCTGTGGTTTTAATTGTGTGCTGGACATAGTGCTACTGTCAGTGATTGTTCTGTGCTACGCCGTCCGTCGATACTTCTACGATCCAGTGCGTGGTTTTGTTTTGTGTGCGCTAATTTTTATCTCCATTTTACAGTCGCCCCCTTTTTTGTTCTCTTCCATGATGTTCCCCCCTTTTTGTATCGATGTACACCATATTCTCTCCTTTATGTTATTTTAATGTCTTCTATTGTATGATTAATGTCTTTTGGCTGAAGATCAGCGCATATGTTGCTGCCAGCCCACCCCAGATGGTGCTATGAAATACAATAAAGGAAAAAAGTACAAGTTTTGTAAAATTTGGGTCGCCCCAAGAAATGTTTGTATCTTGTGCAGATTACTGAATACCTATTTTCTTTTCATACATGTAATGCTAATGAAGACCGCTACGGTCGCAGGTTCGAATCCTGCCTCGGGAATGGATGTTTGTGATGTCCTTAGGTTAGTTAGGTTTAACTAGTTCTAAGTTATAAGGGACTAATGACCTCAGCAGTTGAGTCCCATAGTGCTCAGAGCCATTTGAACCATTTTTTGTAATGCTAATCTGAAGATCACAGCATGATTCTGTCGAAACTAGTAATTGGAATAAAGGCCTTAAAATCAAGCGATCTTGGCTTTCTATATACGTATATATGACCTGGCATGATGGTATGAGATGCCATTTGGTACCCAACAAGTTCAGCTCTGGTTCACATGGTAGATAGTTATGAAAGCATTGGTTACATCTCTGGTGGCTGTGCAGTATCTTCGAGGTCTCCTGACGATATCTTTTAACAACATGCTGCAAGACTGTATGTTGGCCATGCTGTCCTGACCTACCTCGATACAGAGGGGCTGGAGGAGGGCATTCGGTTAGAAATATCTCATGATGTTTGAGGTCAAAAATGTTGTAATATAATACAGGAAATGGATGTCAAATGAACTGCCTGGTAAGTGAAATACCCAGAAGACACAGTCGGATGTCAATGTAACTAAGTACATGCACACACCATCAGCTGATATATAAACGATTAGAGTTATAGTTCTCTGTGACAGGTGAAACAAAACAGTAACCACAGCATTTTAGTGCTCCTTGCGTTTAGTGTTGTTACGAGGTCTGGTATGTTGTATAAGGGGCGTGAACAGCAGCTCATGTACAGCAATGAACATCGTCACATGTATAGTGATCGCTGTGAAGGTCATGGAATGCTCTGTACTTGTGTAAGACATCATTATCAGCACATGGCAGAGTTCGAAAAAGGGCACATTATGGGTCTCCATTTGGCCAGTTGATCGAAACATATAAATATCCAGATTTGGGGGGAGGGAGGTAGTCGGATGTGACAGAGGCCCGATTTTGGACAGAATGGGGAAGTGAGGGAAGACATACCTATCCGTCAAGTGTCAGTGTTCTGGTCGACCACATCTGACCACCAAAAAGGAGGATCACCATGTTGTGCACGAAGCACATTGTTACCCCTTCACATCTGTGCCTGCCATCTGAGAACAAACAACAGAGTCCCTGACACATTCTGTCTCGTCCAGAATTCTTGGTCGGGGACTAGCAACAGTCGGAGTAGAGAATTACTGCCCTGTGCGTAGTCTGCCATTAACACCATGACACAAATTGATGTGCCTGGTAATCAGTAATCTGCACAAAATACATATGGACTGCTGATGAATGGCATCACATTGTATTCAGTAGTGAATCACAGTTCTGCATTACCCCAGATGACCATTGTCAGCGAGTAGCAGGTGATCTGGTGATAGGTTCCATTATTCCAATGTTTTGGAGTGGCGCAGCAATGTCACTCCCGACGTCATGGTGTGAGGAGCCATTTCGGTATGACTTCAGGTCCAGGCTGGTAGTGATGGAGGTACAACAGTACGTCACGGACATCGTGCATCCTCATGTGTTACCTCTCATCTGACACTACCCTGGTGCCATTTTTCAACAGAACATTGCTCCTTTGCACATGGCACTTGCCTCTACGAGCTGTCTGCACAATGTTGAGGTACTCCTGTGGACATACCGAGCGAGGTGGCGCAGTGTTTAGCACACTGGACTCGCATTCGGGAGGACGATGGTTCAAACCCTTCTCGGGCCATCCTGATTTAGGTTTTCCGTGATTTCCCTAAATCGTTTCAGGCAGATGCCGGGATGGTTCCTCTGAAAGGGCACGGCCGGTTTCCTTCCCCATCCTTCCCTTATCCGAGCCTGTGCTGCGTCTCTAATGACCTTGTTATCGACGGGACGTTAAACACTAATCTCCTCCTCCTCCTCCTGTGGACAGCAAGATCTCGAGATCTGTTCCCAATGAAACATTACGGTGTGGGACCAGCTTGGACGTCAGTTCCATCCCAGTGGCAGTGTCCTGGACATTAATGACCAGCTACAACAGTTGTGAGCCAGCTTGCCTTAGGAGAGGATACAATGACTTTACGAAACCCTTCCCAATCGAATCAGAGCATGCATCCAAGCGAAAGCAGAAACACAGTCACACTGATAAATATCATCATAAAACCAAGTTTTTTGTAAATTTGGCTCTATTTTGTAGTCACTGAAATAACATCACACACCTTCTCCACTCGTGAACTTTCATTTCATTTACTCTTCCGCTTCTAGGTGCTTCTCTTTCCTTGTCACCCGGTGTGTATTGGGCAGTAGTTATGTGGATCACTTCTGATAGCTTTCTTGTAGACTTTTATGGCCTGAGATTTTTTTATTTTCGAGGGATCTACGGTATTTGCGGTTAGAAGACAGACAAACTCAGACTCAAATACTGTATAGAATATGAGAGGGATTTCTTCAAGCGCCGGCCGGTGCGGCCGAGCGGTTCTAGGCGCTTCAGTGTGGAACCGCGCGACCGCTACGGTCGCAAATTCGAATCCTGCCTCGGGCATGGATGTGTGTGATGTCCTTAGGTTAGTTAGGTTTAAGTAGTTCTAAGTTCTAGGGGACTGATGACCTTAGATGTTAAGTCCCATAATGCTCAGAGCCATTTGAACCATTTCTTTAGGACATAAAGCATAGTCCAATTTTAACAATTTGAGCAACTTCTCGGCGCCATTGGCCTTAATATCTACTTCATTCGTCTTTGCAAAGATGTTAGTATTAAATTGGGACAGCATTCCTGGATCTTCGTTTATCGAGAACATTTGCAAATGGAGTTCAATATTTATGCTTTTGGTTGGCTAGCCCCAATATCACTTCTCTTCAGCATCCATGAGAGTCTGGAGGACAGCTGTGCCACTTACAGCCTTTACATATGACCAGAATTTCTTTCGGTTTTTCACTCATATCGCTTTTAGTAGTCAAACGTGTTCCCTTTAGCATTTCTCTATGTGTAGCCCTATGTTTTTCTATACATATTATGCAGTGTTCGCTTTTTCTGTAGATTTTTCTTCACAGATTGTGTACACAGTGGACAATCTCTCCGATCATGAACTGTTCTACTAGTCACATTTCTAGCCAGTGCTTGGTCACAGTACTGCCTCTTCACCTAATTTACTCTCTTCTTGTTTCAGTTGCCCTTTGCAGTTTGGAAATCGCTGTTACTTCAGCTGATACCAGCTTCAATGTAGACATCCTCCAAGATGCCAGATCTTATTGCTGCAATTATATGTCATTTATCTCCACCGTGAGTAGGTTTCCAAAGTAATTGTTCTAGGAAGTTCTCAGAGAAAGTAACGGTGTTGAGGCGCAGAATGTTATGTCACTTCCACCACGTACAAAACTGTAGTCATCCTAAGTAATTATTGGATGTTGAAAGTCTCCTCAAACGATGCTACTATGTTTAGTAATCTTAGCGATGTTTTCTCAGAAGATTTCGGTTACATCTGAGGGTGATTGTGATGGTCGATAGAAGTAACAAATTTTAAATTTATGTCCACCCTCGATACAGAATCTTGATTAAACAATCTCGCATGCAGCTTCAATTTCTGCATTGGTGGATTCGAGGTTCTTGTGAACTACGTCGAATACATGATATCCATTTCCCCTTAGTTTCTATTTTCGATATACATTTTGATTTAACTCCTAAATCTTACTGCTGTGTATGCTTCCAAAGCTGATAACTCTGGAGGGAACCATTTCTTTTGGTTATATGTAAAATATTATCTAGATGGGTAAGAGACTCGCCTAAGCCGAAAAACCTTTACGTGCACTCCAGACACGTTCATAATCACCTGAGTAACAGCCTCTCACGTGTAGTGCGCCTGTGACCTATTCACTGAGACCTTACAGTTCTCAACCCTATGACACAACTCCAGGAAATTCCGGTCTAGCTCGCCACAGAACCTATGATGTCCCTTGTTTGAACTTTCTATCAACCAGAGTGCCTCGATTAGGTGTCGGGACAATGCAGGAGATTGCGAGCTTAGCCGAAACTCCGAGTACCTTTCGTAGAAGCTATGTGCCTCGCGTATTATTTACAAACTATGGCGGAGACATGAAAAGCAAGCGGACAGCGGCCGGCCGTCTGGCGCCTGCCACGCGCCGCGGCCAGCAGAGTTTGTTGACATGAGCGGACAGGAAGCGTACCGCGTGTCTTCCGCTCTCTCCTCCGCCCCCCTCCCTCTACCCCTCCGCCTAAACTCATTCCCCTCCAATCAAATCCCGCTGACCCACACAGCAAGCAGCCCGCGCGGCAGCCAAGCGGGCAGTAGCGCCCGCGCCAGTTTCCTGTCTTTAACTACACAGCTCCCGCCAGTGCTGTGCGTGGTGGCCTGCTGATCCACATATTGCGTCGCCCATGCAGCTATTATTTTAACCACATTCATAAAAAGTTGAGTAAAGCCCTTATCGCGTGGGAAGATTATGTCCTCCATACCATGCACCTCGTAAGGCACCTTTACACGAGCGACTTCATTGTCCTAATTGACAATTCATGGCAAGTAAGTTACTGTACCACCCCTGGCGTATTACTCTTGCATTGAGTATCGACGTAAGGAGCGATCGTTATTTGTTACACACCAGTGCCAAACACGTGTTTTTTAGGGCTGTCTGCTATGCAGTTTGACACTTGAAAGGTGGAAGTGAGGTTATGAGGGAACATCTTCCTTAAAAAATGTCGAAATATAGAAACAAAATTAACGAACCAGCAGTGGCAATAGAGTTTATTTAGGACCGCTGCAAATTCACCGTGACGAAGGTTGTACGGTAAGTTCTTCACACCGTTGCGAACTGAAACAATAGGAACAGTCCCGTCCAAATAATCTTTGGAACCATCAAAATCTATTTGCTCGGGAAAACATACAAGTTCAACTACAATTATCCTGACAAACTCTAAGAGATGGTAGTATGGACCAAAACAAGGAAAAAAGTCCAGTAAACATGGACTCCGAATTGTACACCGTGAGAAATTCTCTTCACTACTTTGAAATACATCTCTTCTACCGAACAACTATTCATAGCTCTTAAGGTACCGGTATGTTTTTAGAGTCCATTTTTACAGGACATTTTTTTCTCGATTTGGTCCATACTACGTCCTCTCGAAATGTGGAATGAAAGGAGCTTGCAGTAGAAGAGATGTGATTCACAATATCGAAGATTAACAATTGCTCATAGCTCTTAAAGGGTCCACGTTCACAAGACTCTTTTTCTTGTTTTGGTCGGTGCTACCACCTCTAACAGTTTGTCGGCGGAGTTCCATTTAACTCAGTGTACCTACAGACTCATCAAATAATGCTCAAAATACAGTGGACAGCGCGTTTTTATTACTTCTTTGTATTTTTTTCTTTCTGCCTGCCAAATAACATCGAAACAAAATTTTTCTCGTTCAATTGCTCGGACTTTGCTGAAACAAATTTTGCTAACAAGGACACCTATTTATGTTCTTATTTTTGCGTGCTGTAGATTCTTTCTTTATCCAGGCTGTGTAAAATCTTATCTGTTTGCTGTCTCTTTTCTGGCAGTACACTAGTAATACAAATATCAAGTCCTCATGCAACCTCTGCAGTGTCTCACGAAAAAAAAAAACAACAACTATAAAATGAAGATTAAGACGACTCAAAGACATAAAATGAGTTACTATAACATGAGTGAACCCAGCGAGAATGGATTTACATATGTTAGCAAACAAGGCCACAGTCCTCCTTGTGCTCCTGTGCGGTCTGCATCATACTCAATATTAAGAACTCTGCACCTGGCACTCTTGATTGGTCAGTCATGTCATTGATCAACTCGCAGGAGAGCTTCTGTGAAGTTTGGAGGGTGGGAGACGAGGTACTGGCGGAATTAAAGCTGTGATGACGGGCGTGAGTCGTGCTTGGGTAGCTCACTCAATTGGTAGAGCACTTGCCCGGGAAAGGCAAAGGTCCCGAGCTGGAGTCTTGGTCCGGTACACAGTTTCAACCTGCCAGGAAGTTTCATATCCGCGACGTGATTGTTGACTGATTTGCACGCAGGCATGTGACACGACCTACCAAGACAAGTCGATTTACACCGGATAGTCGCTAATGTAAATGGAATTTTAGGACCATAAGGGTAAACGACGAGAAAATATCACAAATGAGGCAGTTGAAAAACTAAGCACGGCATCCACTTTCAATTCGATTCTGATGTAATTACATCAATATCGATACATTGGCTTTTAGTTCAAGTTGCTTCTCATGTCCTGAACTCCAACGAACAAGTACTTCAATACAAAAATATAAGAAGGTTGTAGACAAAATGTATCAATCCTGTCACGTTGTTCATCTGTCGATCCTCAGTTCTTAGCGATACCACCCTGGTGACTTTGAGGAGACGTCTGTATCTAACTGAACGAATGTGGTTTACACACGGTGAACCCAAACAACATCGCTAGAATATTGAAGATTTTTCAGGTACAATTTCTGAGTATTTTTGTCTTACGTACTCGTGGTCTCCTGTCGCTCATTATAAAGAAATTGCATTTCGTTTGATTTTTACCCCCTTTATTTTTGTATCTCTAATCCACTGAAAGTATCTACACTACTGGCCATTAAAATAGGTACACCACAAAGATGACGTGCTACAGACGAGAAATTTAACCGACAGGAAGAAGATGCTGTGATATGCAAATGATTATCTTTTCAGACCATTCACACAACGTTGGCGCCAGTGGTGACACCTACAACGTGCTGACATGAGGACAGTTTCCAACCGATTGCTCATACACAAACATTATTGTGATGCCTCGTGTAAGGAGGAGAAATGCGTACCATCACGTTTCCAACTTTGATAAAGGTAGGATTGTAGCCTATCGCGGTTGCGGTTTATCGTATCGCGACATTGCTGCTCACGTTGGTCGAGATCCAATGACTGGTAGGAGAATATGGAATCGCTGGGTTCAGGAGGGTAATACGGAACGCCGTGCTGGATCCCAATGGCCTCGTATCACTAGTAGTCGAGGTGACACGCATCTTACCCGCATGGCTGTCACGGATCGTGCAGCCACGTCTCATTCCCTGGGTCAACAGATGGGGACGTTTGCAAGACAACAAGCATCTGCACAAATAGTTCGACGACGTTCGCAGCAGCATGGACTATCAGCTCGAACGCTGCGGTTACCCTAGACGCTGCATCACGGACAGGAGTGCCTGCGATGGTGAACTCAACGACGAACCTGGGTGCACGAATGGCAAAAATTCATTTTTCGGATGAATCCAGGTTCTGTTTACAGCATCATGATGATCGCATCCGCGTTTGGCGACATCGCGCTGAACGCACGTTGCAAGCGTGTATTCCTCATCACCATACTGGCGTATCACCCGGCGTGACGGTATGGGGTGCCATTGGTTACACGTCTCGGTCATCTCTTGTTCGCATTGACGGAACTTTGAACGATGGACGCTACATTTCAGATGTGTTACGACCCGTGGCTCTACCCTTCATTCGATCCATGCGAAAGCCTACATTTTAGCAGGATATTGCACGACCGCATGTTGCAGGTCCTGTACGGGCTTTTCTGGATACAGAAAATGTTCGACTGCTACCCTGGCCAGCACATTCTCCAGATCTCTCACCAGTTGAAAACGTCTGGTCAATGGTGGCCGAGCAACTGGTTCGTCGCAATACGCTAGTCACTACTCTTGATGAACTGTGGTATTGTGTTGAAACTGCATGGGCAGCTGTACCTGTACATGCCATACAAGCTCTGTTTGACTCAATGCCCAGGCGTATCAAGGCCGTTATTACGGCCAGAGGTGGTTGTTCTGGGTACTGATTTCTCAGGGTCTATGCACCAAAATTGCGTGAAAATATGATCAAATGTTAGTTCTAGTATAATATATTTGTCCAATGAATACCCGTTTATCATCTGCATTTCTTCTTGGTGTAGCAATTTGATTGGTCAATAGTGTACATTAATATCGATACCTTGGCTTTTAGTTGCTTCTCATGTCCTGAACTCCAACGAACAAGTACGTCAATTCAAGAATGTAAGAAGGTTGTAGAAAATAAAAGTGTATCAATCCTTTCACGTTGTTGATCTGTCAATCCTCAGTTCTTGGCGATACCTCCCTGGTGATTTTGAGGATACGTCTGTATCGAACTGAATGAATGTGGTTTACACACACTGAACTCAAACAACATCGCTAGAATTTTGGAGATTTTTCAGGGAAGTAATTGCATTTCGCTTGATTTTTACCCCTTTTATTTTTGTATCTCTAATCCACTGAAAGTATCTGCATAACAGTGCAAAAGTCGGCGATATGCAATATGTTCTGTTCATATACAGTACTTGCTGTTGACTCTTCACCCTCTTCTATCCTGTGTTTATTATTCCGGAAGTGTTATTTGTACGTCAACAGTGATGCACAACAGCATGGACAGATTTACTAATGGAGAGATGGATAATAGGCATCTTGCGTATAGGTTCACTGAATGCAATGCAACAGCAACAGAACGATGCTATGCTTAGGTGTTACTGCAGCGACGGTAACCACATCATGGTACTTCTACATCTGTAAGAAGCAAGTAAGGAAGATTGGGTTTCACATCCCCTGGACTTCGAGGTCATTAGAGACGGAGCACAAGATCGGATTGTGACAAGGACGGAGAAGGAAATTGGCTGTGCCCTTTCAAAGGAACCATGCGTTTAGTCAATTATGAAAATCAATGAAAACCAAATTTGGATAGCTGGACACAAGGTAGAACCGTCGTCCGCCTTAACACGTGTCCAATGTGCTAACCACTGCGCCACCTCATTCGGTTTTTAAATCTGTAAATAGATGCCTGCAAGAAACTGGATCCTTGTGTCAGTATTGGGACAACCTATGTTCTGAGCCACTCTGCATTGTTGCCAGATGTATCCAAGATGGCAGCGATGACGACATCCAATATGGTGGCTGTGACATCATCCAAGATGGCGGATTTTGGCCAGAAGTTTGAATTTTGGCAGGAAGAAGGTCAAATGGGCTACCTCCACTAACCTAACCCCCTTCCCCCCACACACACAATGGCGGGAAGTTAAAATTCCAACAGGATAATGCATCACACCACAGTTATCTCTACTAACCTTAGAAATGGCAGTAAAATATTTCAATTGGGCTACCCCCACTAACGTAAATCATCTGACCGTCAACTCATACTAGGAACTGGTGCCAAGTTTGAATTTTGGTGGGAAGATAGGTCAAGTGGGGTATCTCTAACAGTCTAAGAAAATGGCAGAAAAGGAAAGTCACCTCCACTAACCTGAGTCACCCAACCACCATCTCCTCCTAGGGATTCATGGGAAGTTTGAATTTTGGCGGTAAAGAAAGGTCAGTTGGGCTATATCCACTAACCTGTCACCCAACCACAACCTGCTCCTAGGGACTTTTAGGAAAATGACTCAGCCTGCGCTGGACTGCTGGAGCGAGGAAGGAGTGTACTTTATTTATTTTGGAACAATTTATTTCGTGATGGATTTTGAAAGATAGAATAATTATCACAGTGATACAGAACACATGCTCTGACATGCCATACAACCTACAGGTCTGGAAACCACTCATAAATAATGCAATACATTTATGTCCAGAGAACCACACAACTTGTAAATCGTCAAAATAATAATCCATCTTAAAGACTCTGCAAACATGCTTGCTAATCGTCAACTGTCAAAATCATGCACTAGTCTTTATTTAAACAATCTGAGGCACTACCACTATCCAATGTGTTCGCCACGAGGGCCAGAGTCCAACTGACCTAGAACACAGTACCACCACCAGAGGGCACTGTCATCCGTTCTGTGACGTAATCCAATATGGCGGCCACGAGGTCAGCTGATAATGCAAGTACCATTATCTAAGATGGAGGGAAACAGTGTGTCCACCACATGGTCTGGATCTAGTACACAGTACGGCAACCAGAGCGCACTGTCATCCATTCTGTGACATAACCCAAGTTGACTGTCTGGAGGGGGAAAAGACACAGCCTGCACTGGGCTGTTGGAGAGAGGAAGGAGTGTACTTTATTTATTTTGGAAGAACTAATTTTGGGACCGATTTGAGATACAAAACACACTCTCTGAGATGCTTGGGGTCACGCCACACAGCCCACAGACCTGTAAACTACTCCTAAATAATGCTCTGCAGACACCCAAACAACGCCTAAATTACCGAAATAATTTCAGTACAGACATTCAAACTCCTCCTAAATAATGCAATACACAGATGTTCAGACACAAAATCAACTCTTAAACTGTCCAAATAATGCATAGCACAGCCTACAGACATGCACACAAAATAATGCAACAGACCCACAAACAACGTACGCAAGGCACTGCCTGCCACCCCCTGTCCATAGGACCATACAGGAGGCTAGTGGCAGCCCCCACGAAGTGATGCGGCCATCAACTGCTGTGCCATGCGCAGGTGCCCGTTCGGGTCCCTCAAGCATGAGGTGGCGGCATCCCCTTCATACTTGACACCTGAAAAATTCCTCTTGACATACGTGATCACATAGGCGCCATTGATGATGCGAGCAGACGGGAGTGGAGACCTATTTACAGAGTACAAATGCTCGAAGGTGGGCCGCGCATGCATGTGTTCGCCGCTGCTGGTGTGAAACCTCCCTCTACCTGCAGTTCGGCGAAGAGCTAATTGCCGAGCGATGCTGCAGAAATCCATTCCAGAATAGCACAAGCTGCTTTCTCCCTAGCGATTCTAATCGACCATGCGTGGCATGTGGCTGACGCATCACTGCGTATAGCTCCATACCAAAGCAAGTGCATCTAACAACGTTCTCAATGTTGTACTGAAGCCACATGGCTATCTAAAATAATAACCAAGTCGAACTGTAGTAAATTGCATAGTGTCCCAGAAATACTTAATATGCGCTTTTATAGGAGTTTTCATGAAGTGTCAGCTTGACCTAACAGAACCTGTTTACGAAAATAGCGCAGAATAACATCGAATACACTATTCCTAGCGGTCCTAACGTGATACCCCGTCTATCATGTGTTACCTTTCCTGCTTTCAACACACACAAACATTCCACCAGTATGTAGAGACTCCTATATCCCAGCACAAAGGATGTCTTGTGAATGAATCAAGCATTATGATTGGCTCTTATCGAATTTACCCACTGAATTACTGATACCACCAGTATTGAAGCACCATCCACCTTTTCTTTCTTTCTGCAGACAAGACTTTCAGAGGTAAAAACTATTTTACACAGATCGCCATATTGCACCGACAATTAAACCCTGCAAAGTGCTCCTACATATCATCAAATACGGAAAGACTCTCACTCAATTATACTGCTCTCCCACCAAGATCAGGAGCTTGAATATTAGAACGTGAAACCGACCTGTGACCCATCAATATATCACCGAATACCCTACATATCGCCAAATACGGAAAGACTCCTACTCAATTACACTGCTCCCCCACTGAGGAGAGGAGCTTGAACATAAAATGTGAAAGCGACCTCTGACCCATCAATATATCACCACAGGGCTACATATCGTCAAATACGGATCTCCAACCCAGCAATATATCACTGCCTGCGTCTCGTTGTAGTAAACATACAATTTGTATCCTGCGCCATACAAAATTAGCCCTTTTACATCACTCGTACATATACTGCGAAGACAGACAGCATTGTACACATACACCCCTCGCAGCAGTAGATATTTACCGTGAGGTCGGGTGGGCATCCAGCCCCAATGCATGACCGGAGTACCCTCAGCAGATCGAAGTCACTCTCAGAACTGTTCTACAAATTCAGGCTCGCTTCCCTTTGTCACAAACGCTTTAATGTTTCTGGTCCAGACCTGATTGCTTGCTTGATTTTCTATGCCCATCTCTGGACTCTGAGATTACAAGAACATATGTATTTTCCATGTTTTGCTATAATATTAGACCATTTTCGCGGCAGTTCTCGATATCAAGCACACGGTAGCATACTACCGATCGCTTGCGCAACATAATTCCCAAGATATAGATTGGAAATTATTTGTCTACAAACCCCAAACTTTAGTGAGGTTGAGCGTGCGCTAGACCACTGAGTAACTAGAAACGTGTCCCACGTGTAAGGACCTGTATGTGAAAAAAACTCCACAAAAGAAAACTAGAGGAAACTGATATTTCCACTCGCTAATACCCATGTCGGTGTTGTAACAGATTCCAAATCATCCCTATAATTTACGAAGTCAAATAAGGTGTTTCTCATGTCTAGAGAACCAGCAAAAGTGTCTTTAACCTGCTAGATGCACACAGCACAATCCATGTTCCCTCAACTAAATAAATGTGCAGAAGCAATGAAACAAACAATTTACATAGGCGTGAATAATGGTCCAGCTCAAACACACCTTCATTTTCAATCTTCTCAATTTTCCAAGCGATCACGAAAGCTATCCAACAGATTCTAACTATTAGTTTGCTATTCGGTCGTCTAGAGGAAAACACATTTAAGTCATTTACAGTCGCACGGCTCCTACCGTTGCGGGGAAACGTGAATCATTTGCGCACAGGTCACCTACGCTGCACGCATAGACAGAATCATCATCCTAAGAAACCACCCTCATATACAGGGTGGTCCATTGACAGTGACCGGGCCAAATATCTCACGAAATAAGCGTCAAACGAAAAAACTACAAAGAACGAAACTCGTCTAGCTTGAAGCGGGAAACCAGATGGTGCTATGGTTGACCCACTAGATGGCGCTGCCATAGGTCCAACGGATATCAACTGCTTTTTTTTAAATAGGAACCCCATTTTTATTACATATTCGTGTAGTACGTAAATAAATATGAATGTTTTAGTTGGACACTGTTTTCGCTTTGTGATAGATGGCGATGTAATAGTCACAAACGTATAAGAACGTGGTATCACGTAACATTCCGCCAGTGCGGACGGTATTTGCTTCGTGATACATTACCCGCGTTAAAATGCACCGTTTACCAATTGCGGAAAAGGTCGATATCGTGTTGATGTATGGCCCAACGGGCGTGTGCTATATATCCTGCTCGGTATCCTGGACGACATCATCCAAGTGTCCGGACCGTTCGCCGGATAGTTACGTTATTTAAGGAAACAGAAAGTGTTCGTCGACATGTGAAACGTCAACCACGACCTGCAACAAATGATGATGCTCAAGTAGGTGTTTTAGCTGCTGTCGCGGCTAATCCGCACATCAGTAGCAGACAAACTGCGCGAGAATCGGGAATCTCAAAAACGTCGGTATTGAGAATGCTACATCAACACCGATTGCACCCGTACCATATTTCTATGCACCGAGAATTGCATGGCGACGACTTTGAACGTCGTGTACAGTTCTGCCAGTGGGCACAAGAGAAATTACGGGACGATGACAGATTTTTTGCACGCGTTCTATTTAGCGACGAAGCGTCATTCACCAACAGCGGTAACGTAAACTGACGTAATTTGCACTATTGGGCACCGGAAAATCCACGATGGCTGCGACAAGTGCAACATCAGCGACCTTGGCAGGTTAATGTATGCTGTGGCATTAGGGGAGGAAGGATAACTGGCCCCCATTTTATCGATGGCAATCTGAATGTTGCAATGTATGCTGATTTCCTACGTAATGTTCTACCGATGTTACTACGAGATGTTTCACTGCATGACAGAATGGCGATGTACTTCCAACATGATGGATGTCCGGCACATAGCTCGCGTGCGGTTGAAGCGGTATTGAATAGCATATTTCATGACAGGTGGATTGGTCGTCGAAGCACCATACCATGGCCCACACGTTAACCGAATCTGACGTCCCCGGATTTCTTTCTGTGGGGAAAGCTGAAGGATATTTGCTATCGTGAGCCAACGACAACGCCTGACAACATGCGTCAGCGCATTGTCAATGTATGTACGAACGTTACGGAAGGCGAACTACTGGCTGTTGAGAGGAATGTCGTTACGTGTACTGCCAAATGCGCTGAGGTTGACGGACATCATTTTGAGCATTTATTGCGTTAATGTGGTATTTACAGGTAATCATGCTGCAACAGCATGCGTTCTCAGAAATGATAAGTTCACAAAGGTACATGTATCACATTGGAACAACCGAAATAAAATGTTCAAACGAACGTACGTTCTGTATTTTAATTTGAAAAACCTACCTGTTACCAACTGTTCGTCTAAAATTATGAGCCATATGTTTGTGACTATTACAGCGCCATCTATCACAAAGCGAAAACAGTGGTCCAACTAAAACATTCATACTCCTTTACGTACTAAACGAATATGTAATAAAAATGGGGGTTCCTATCTTAAAAAACGCAGTTGATACTGTTTGGCGTATGGCAGCGCCATCTAGCGGGCCAACCATAGCGCCATCTGGTTTCCCCCTTCAAGCTAGACAAGTTTCGTTCTTTGTAGTTTTTTCGTTTGACGCTTATTTCGTGAGATATTGGGCCCAGCCACGGTCAATGGACCATTCTGTATATTTTACGTCTGTACTTACAACTAAATGTTAGGATTGCGGCCTCAACTGAACGACATTCGACAATGAGCGAAGTATCGGAAATGCACCACCCTGCTGGCGGCAGTGGCTCTGGAAATAGAAATATCTCTACCATTCTTATGACTTGACATACTCTTCCCTCTGCTATCACAGTATTCCACAGTCATCTCGCCGGTCGGTATGGGCGAGCGATTCTAGGCGCTACCGTCTGGAACTGCGCGACCGCTACAGTCGCAGTGTCGAATTCTGCCTCGGGTGTGGATGTGTGTGATGTCCTTAGGTTAGTTAGGTTTAAGTAGTTCTAAGTTATAGGGGACTGATAACCCCATAAGTTAAGTCCCATAGTGCTCAGAGCCATTTGAACCACAGTCATCTCCTTTGCACATGCCGGAATGCAAACGCATACCTTATAAGCCTGATGCGCAAGGTGAACCTATCACACATTCCCTACTGCTACTAAGTATAATTCTTGGCTAATAATTGTTTCCACACGATACAAAATAAAAGTAAAGAGGCAATTAGCGACGTGTTGACATGTCTCATGAGTTTTTCTTGCGGGTGTTACCACTGTGTCTTAGAACGAGAGGTGTAATTGGCCAGATGTTAAAAAACCCGATCGCCACAACTGCTTTATGTTACTGTCACAAGCGGTCTTGGTTCTACAGGTGCACACAAGTATCCATGTTAAAAGCTAAACTGGATTTCTAAATAGATGCATGGCGTTACCACCGAATGAATTGGTTTTTCAGGACAAATACCGTGACGGTGATCGTAGGAGTACGTATTGTCAGACTACCAGTCCACTTACATGTAACCCACGATGCAACCCCGTCATAAAATCGCACAATTTTGAAAGTGTTTCGGCTAAGGACCGTGGTATGAAACCGCTATCTACAACTCCCTCACGCCGCTAGATATTTCTCCAGTATGTGTAATGTATTCTGTCTTGATACCATGTCAGAAGTCTTGCGATATATCCACTGAGTTATAGGCGATGAGTGATTGAGAAAGGTCACAAACAGTAGCAGATGGTGTGCCGATTGATGGTTCATATGGCTCTGAGCACTATGGGACTTAACATCTGAGGTCATCAGCCCCCTAGAACTTAGAACTACTTAAACATAACTAACCTAAGGACATCACACACATCCATACCCGAGGCAGGATTCGAACCTGCGACCGTAGCGGTCGCACGATTCCAGACTGTAGCGCCTAGAACCGCTCGGCCACTACGGCCGGCGTGCCGATTGAGGTCGTAAGAAATGTACATCAGCTTTTCAGATCTCAGGTGTTACTCTATCCGCTAGAAATGATGTCTATGATTTGAAATCAAGTCCTTCCATTCAACCACATACCTGCGTAGGATCACAACCACAAGTGAATCATATCTCTGTCACTCTCATATCTCAAAAAGAGTCTCCTTTCTCGAACCTATGTGCTACAGTAAAATTCCAATGTGGTTTTAGTCAGTCCCTACGCATCTTGCAATTGCTCCCATTTCTGCAGCTTTGTGCTTATGATCGTTCCAGTTTAAGTCAGAACTGAGCAGAAGTCGGAGAAAGCCATATCCAGCACCTTCTACAACCCGTGTAGAACCAGAATGACCTGAGTTAGTGCAACAGGACAGTGTTTCGACCATGTGGTGGAAATGCGTGCATTGTGGTACGTCGCAAACTAGATACGGATACTACACTCCGAAGCAGATCCGCATCCATTCACATCTATCAGCCCAACATGCTATCATCGTTATTCTGTACCATTCAACAGAGAAAAATTACGAGCCATAAAAGCTCCACTAACTTCACTCGACATATAACTCACCCACGCGCCGTTGCTAGCGTGATGACGCATAGCTGCGATATGGGATGGCGCAGAGAGACGCTTGTTGCAATGCTTCCCAGAATAGCGTTCCTAACGGGACACCCTGTGCGCCATCGAATTTACCTGTCATACTGCTACTCCTTATCTTAGAAGAAAGATTAAGAAAAGGCAAACCTACGTTTCTAGCATTTGTAGACTTAGAGAAAGCTTTTGACAACGTTAACTGGAATACTCTCTTTCGAATTCTGAAGGTGGCAGGGGTAAAATACAGGGAGCGAAAGGCTATTTACAATTTGTACAGAAACCAAATGGCAGTTATAAGAGTCGAGGGGCATGAAAGGGAAGCAGTGGTTGGGAAAGGAGTGAGACAGGGTTGTAGCCTCTCCCCGATGTTATTCAATCTGTATATTGAGCAAGCAGTAAAGCAAACAAAAGAAAAATTCGGAGTAGGTATTAAAATTCATGGAGAAGAAGTAAAAACTTTGAGGCTTGCCGATGACATTGTAATTCTGTCAGAGAGAGCAAAGGACTTGGAAGAGCAGTTGAACGGAATGGACAGTGTCTTGAATGAAGGATATAAGATGAGCATCAACAAGAGCAAAACGAGGATAATGGAATGTAGTCAAATTAAATCGGGTAATGCTGAGGGGATTAGATTAGGAAATGAGACACTTAAAGTAGTAAAGGAGTTTTGCTATTTAGGGAGTAAAATAACTGATGATGGTCGAAGTAGAGAGGATATAAAATGTAGACTGGCAATGGCAAGGAAATCGTTTCTGAAGAAGAGAAATTTGTTAACATCGAGTATAGATTTAAGTGTCAGGAAGTCGTTTCTGAAAGTATTTGTATGGAGTGTAGCCATGTATGGGAGTGAAACATGGACGATAACCAGTTTGGACAAGAAGAGAATAGAAGCTTTCGAAATGTGGTGCTACAGAAGAATGCTGAAGATAAAGTGGGTAGATCACGTAACTAATGAGGAGGCATTGAATAGGATTGGGGAGAAGAGAAGTTTGTGGCACAACTTGACTAGAAGAAGGGATCGGTTGGTAGGACATGTTTTGAGGCATCAAGGGATCACAAATTTAGCATTGGAGGGCAGCGTGGAGGGTAAAAATCGTATAGGGAGACCAAGAGATCAATACACTAAGCAGATTCAGAAGGATGTAGGTTGCAGTAGGTACTGGGAGATGAAGAAGTTTGCACAGGATAGAGTAGCATGGAGAGCTGCATCAAACCAGTCTCAGGACTGAAGACCACAACAACAACTGCTACTGCTGCCTACGCGGGACGATTCCATTAAATATACAACTTTTGATCCATTGCAGAGAGCAGTTTAAAGTTTCATCACCTGTACTGTAGGAAGCTGACCGTATCCCACAGACTATACTTAAGTCGGAAGAGACACTTCCTGTGAGCCTGTGTCATTGTTTGAAACATTGTTTTCTAACACGCTTTGTACACTGCCATAATTTTTGTTTTTCTGCCACGACTTCGAGGTATATGTCAGGTTCTAAACTGACATTAAGACGTTCTGATCCACGACCTCTCACAGAAAACTAGACATCGCACAGTGTGAATCATTTTGTTACTGCAACTGCCATAATACGTGACACACAGTGGATGATTTTAAATAAAAGACAGTTACAACATAAGTAAATTGGAGGGATATTTGCAGTGTTGTGGATGATTCCCAAACTACGGCCCGAAAGTGATTCACGAGCACTACATTTAAACTCATCTGTCATAGTCACGGAATAGCTGATGACTCTACATTCTGTTTCGACTGATTCATCATATTGCAGTCATGTACGCGATCACTGTTTCGGTGCTATCCACCCCAGAAGGTGCTGTCCATCCACCACAACTCTTTCTCCAACTCAAACAAGCGATGTCAGTCAATCATTATGCGGTAACCAACAGCTTGCCAGTGCACAGATGAAATGGAAAAGACACGATCGATGTACTCTAATAATAAGCATCACTGTTGAAAGTGCGAGCAATTTTACAGTAATTTCAACACCGACCAATGATGTGAGAGCATGTTTCTCAATTTCAGTATCATAGCTAAAACACCCCTTCTCCACTATGCGAGTATCATTGTGAATGTAGATAGGTGACTGTGCAGTACATCCATTCATTGTTAATTCTCGAACACATACACCATCAAAGTATATCAGACAGCGCTCTACATATTTCTAACACATCGAACATAGTGCTCAATTTACGATCTATCTCTCTGCGTATGGGAGTCACAGAGCATTCTCGCTCTCTTAGGGTAAGATTTGAGAGTGATAGACCCTCCTCACATTGTCACTGACCAACCCGCTCTGCAGCACCGTTACCGATTTAATCTGCAACCGACCAGAAAAACACCGCTACATTCCACGTCTCGTGAATGAATGGAGCTTGCCGAGTCCTCACCCGTCTTATCGATGTGTAGTAACATATTTGAAGGTGTCTTGATGTAATAGCAGAAAGAAAGAAAAGGTAGATGGTGCTTCGATACCGTGCGGCATCAGTAATTCGCCGGGTAAATTCGATAAGAGACTATCATAATGCTCGATTCATTCACAATACATCCTTTGTGCTGGTATATAGGAGTCTCTACATAGCGGTGGGAACGTTTGTGTCATGACGTCGTGGTTTCACCGCCACCGATCATACATCGATAAGCAAATCGAATGTCTGTACGCCTTCGCCACAGGCGGCGCATGTGTAAGCATATTTATTTGCCACCGACCAGCATCTGTGACCCGCATGCGCAGTACCGCAGCGGTGGAGCATGTAAGGCCGCGCTTGGCATCTTGTCGTTAGTCTTATGACTCACTCTGAGGATGGCCGGACGATACGCGGCCGAAATATCAGTAGACTAAATTTTATTTGCGCGGCTGCATGACCGAAATTTAATGGACTAATCATTACGCTGCGAGAAGTTGAAAATGCACATAAAGCAGTTAGTTTTTTGCAGGATAGTAGGTTATTAAACGATAGTCTTACGCGCAGGGTGATGTTTCGGCAATTCAACTATAGCATAAGATAAATACACTACTGGCCATTAAAATTGCTACACCAAGAAGAAATGTAGATGATAAACGGGTATTCATTGGACAAATATATTATACTAGAACTGACATGTGATTACGTTTTCACGCAATTTGGGTGCATAGATCCTGAGAAATCAGTACCCAGAACAACCACATCTGGCCGTAATAACGGCCTTAATACGCCTGGGGCATTGAGTCAAACAGAGCTTGGATGGAGTGTACAGGTAGAGCTGCCCATGCAGTTTCAACACAATACCACAGTTCATCAAGAGTAGTGACTGGCGTAATGTGGGGAGCCAGATGCTCGGCCACCATTGACCAGACGTTTTCAATTGGTAAGAGATCTGGAGAATGTGCTGGTCAGGTCAGCAGTCGAACATTTTCTGTATCCAGGAAGGCCCGTACAGGACCTGCAACATGCGGTCGTGCATTATCCTGCTGAAATGTAGGGTTTCGCAGGGATCGAATGAAGGGTAGAGCCACGGGTCGTAACACATCTGAAACGTAACGTCCACTGTACAAAGTGCCGTCAATGCGAACAAGACGTGACCGAGATGTGTAACCAATGGCATACCATCACGCTGGGTGATACGCCAGTATGGCCATGATGAATACACTCTTCCAATGTGCGTTCACCGCGATGTCGCCAAACACAGAGGCGACCGTCATGACGCTGTACACAGAACCTGGATTCATCCGAAAAAATGACTTTTTGCCATTCGTGCACCCAGGTTCGTCGTTGAGTACACCATCGGAGGCACTCCTGTCTGTGATGCAGCGTCAAGGGTAACCGTCTCCGAGCTGTTAGTCCATGCTGCTGCAAACGTCGTCGAACTGTTCGTGCAAATGGTTGTTGTCTTGCAAACGTCCCCATCTGTTGATTCAGGGATCGAGACGTGGCTGCACGATCCGTTACAGCCATGCGGATAAGATGCCTGTCATCTCGACTGCTAGTAGTACGAGGCCGTTGGGATCCAGCATGGCGTTCCGTATTACCCTCCTGAACCCACCGATTCCATATCCTGCTAACAGTCATTGGATCTCGACCAATGCGAGCAGCAATGTCGCGATACGATAAACCGCAACCGCGATAGGCTACAATCCGACCTTTATCATTGTCGGAAACGTGGTGGTACGCATTTCTCCTCCTTACACGAGGCATCACAACAATGTTTCACCAAGCAACGCTGATCAACTGCTGTTAGTGTATGAAAAATCGATTGGAAACTTTTCTCATGTCAGGACGTTGTAGGTGTCGCCACCGTCGCCAACATTGTGCGAATGCTCTGAAAAGCTAATAATTTGCATATCACAGCATCTTCTTCCTGTGGGTTAAATTTCGCGTATGTAGCACGTCATCTTCGTGGTGTAGCAATTTTAATGGCCAGTAGTGTAAAAGGAACCGCAAATTGCATAGCTGACGCACTGTCACTAACTGTTGGGAGAGAGGGCAGTGATGAGGAACAAGTAAATGAAGAGCTTCGACTCTTATACATGAAAGGAGTAGAAGGAGAAAAGAGAGATTCGTGCTGTCTGAAAGTACGTGCGACGAGCGCAAAATGACGACCCTGAACTGAAAAATAAAAACAGATGCTGGCACCAAGGATTACGAAAATATAACCCGATACTATAAAATTATTAAGAGGGTTCTGTTCCGAAGAAAAGGCGAGGGAATGGATTGATGGAGACTGTACTTTCGGGAAAAGTACGTTGAGCAGCTGATAGACTACGTCCACTTACGTTATGAGCATTAGGGGGACAAAAGTATGTAGAAATCATTGAGGAGTATCTGCACGTAAGCTATCGAGCCAGACCGGTGTGCACTCCGTTGGCCGCTTGTGACAAATGCCAGTGGATGAAACACTGAACTACCTGGGACAAGGGGAAAATGCAAAGTATCATCCCTAGCACAGCTGGTAAACCATTGGCGGTAGACAGTTTCGGAGCACTCCCAACTGGTCGTGGCGGTATGAGGTGTTGTTGTTGTTGTGGTTTTCAGTCCTGAGACTGGTTTGATGCAGCTCTCCATGCTAATCTATCCTGTGCAAGCTCCTTCATCTCCCAGTACCTACTGCAACCTACATCCTTCTGAATCTGCTTAGGGTATTCATCTCTTGGTCTCCCTCTACGATTTTTACCCTCCACGCTGCCCTCCAATGCTAAATTTGTGATCCCTTGATGCCTCAGAATATGTCGTACCAATCGGTCCCTTCTTCTTTTCCAGTTGTGCCACAAACTCCTCTTCTCCCCAATTCTATTCAATACTTCCACATTAGTTACGTGATCTACCCATCTAATCTTCAGCATTCTTCTGTAGCACCACATTTCGAAAGCTTCTATTCTCTTCTTGTCCAAACTATTTTTGTTCATGTTTCACTTCCATACATGGCTACACTCCATACAAATACTTTCAGAAACGAATTCCTGACACTTAAATCTATACTCGATGTTAACAAATTTCTCTTCTTCAGAAACGCTTTCCTTGCCATTTACAGTCTACATTTTATATCCTCTCTACTTCTACCATCATCAGTTATTTTGCTCCCCAAATAGCAAAACTCCTTTACTACTTTAAGTGTCTCATTTCCTAATGTAATTCCCTCAGCATCACCCGACTTAATTCGACTACATTCCATTGTCCTCGTTTTACTTTTGTTGATGTTCATCTTATATCCTCCTTTCAAGACACTGTCCATTCCGTTCAACTGCTCTTCCAAGTCCTTTGCTGTCTCTGACAGAATTATAATTTCATCGGCGAACCTCAAAGTTTTTATTTCTTCTCCATGGATTTTAATACCTATTCCGAATTTTTCTTTTGTTTCCTTTACTGCTTGCTCAACATACAGATTGAATAACATCGGGGAGAGTCACAACCTTGTCTCACTCCCTTCCCAACCACTGCTTCCCTTTCATGCCTCTCGACTCATAACTGCCATCGGTTTCTGTACAAACTGTAAATAGCCTTTCGCTCCCTGTATTTTACCCCTGCCACCTTTAGAATTTAAATGAGAGTATTCCAGTCATCATTGTCAAAAGCTTTCTCTAAGTCTACAAATGCTAGAAACGTAGGTTTGCCTTTCTTTAATCTTTCTTCTAAGATAAGTCGTAAGGTCAGTATTGCCTCACGTGTTCCAACATTTCTACGGAATCCAAACTGATCTTCCCCGAGGTCAACTTCTACCAGTTTTTCCATTCGTCTGTAAAGAATTCGAATTAGTATTTTGGAGCTGTGGCTTATTAAACTGATAGTTCGGTAATTTTCACATCTGTCAACACCTGATTTCTTTGGGATTGGAATTATTATATTCTTCTTGAAGTCTGAGGGTATTTCGCCTGTCTCGTACATCTTGCTAACCAGATGGTAGAGTTTTGTCAGGACTGGCTCTCCCAAGGCCGTCAGTAGTTCAATTGCAATGTTGTCTACTCCCGGAGCCTTGTTTCGACTCAGGTCTTTCAGTGCTCTGTCAAACTCTTCATGCAGTATCGTATCTCCCATTTCATCTTCATCTACATCCTTTTCCATTTCCATAACATTGTCCTCAAGTACATCGCCCTTGTATAGACCCTCTATATACTCCTTCCACCTTTCTGCTTTTCCCTCTTTGCTTAGAACTGGATTTCCATCTGAGCTCTTGATATTCATACAAGTGGTTCTCTTTTCTCCAAAGGACTCTTTAATTTTCCTATAGGCTGTATCTACACTCCTGGAAATTGAAATAAGAACACCGTGAATTCATTGTCCCCGGAAGGGGAAACTTTATTGACACATTCCTGGGGTCAGATACATCACATGATCACACTGACAGAACCACAGGCACATAGACACAGGCAACAGAGCATGCACAATGTCGGCACTAGTACAGTGTATATCCACCTTTCGCAGCAATGCAGGCTGCTATTCTCCCATGGAGACGATCGTAGAGATGCTGGATGTAGTCCTGTGGAACGGCTTGCCATGCCATTTCCACCTGGCGCCTCAGTTGGACCAGCGTTCGTGCTGGACGTGCAGACCGCGTGAGACGACGCTTCATCCAGTCCCAAACATGCTCAATGGGGGACAGATCCGGAGATCTTGCTGGCCAGGGTAGTTGACTTACACCTTCTAGAGCACGTTGGGTGGCACGGGATACATGCGGACGTGCATTGTCCTGTTGGAACAGCAAGTTCCCTTGCCGGTCTAGGAATGGTAGAACGATGGGTTCGATGACGGTTTGGATGTACCGTGCACTATTCAGTGTCCCCTCGACGATCACCAGTGGTGTACGGCCAGTGTAGGAGATCGCTCCCCACACCATGATGCCGGGTGTTGGCCCTGTGTGCCTCGGTCGTATGCAGTCCTGATTGTGGCGCTCACCTGCACGGCGCCAAACACGCATACGACCATCATTGGCACCAAGGCAGAAGCGACTCTCATCGCTGAAGACGACACGTCTCCATTCGTCCCTCCATTCACGCCTGTCGCGACACCACTGGAGGCGGGCTGCACGATGTTGGGGCGTGAGCGGAAGACGGCCTAACGGTGTGCGGGACCGTAGCCCAGCTTCATGGAGACGGTTGCGAATGGTCCTCGCCGATACCCCAGGAGCAACAGTGTCCCTAATTTGCTGGGAAGTGGCGGTGCGGTCCCCTACGGCACTGCGTAGGATCCTACGGTCTTGGCGTGCATCCGTGCGTCGCTGCGGTCCGGTCCCAGGTCGACGGGCACGTGCACCTTCCGCCGACCACTGGCGACAACATCGATGTACTGTGGAGACCTCACGCCCCACGTGTTGAGCAATTCGGCGGTACGTCCACCCGGCCTCCCGCATGCCCACTATACGCCCTCGCTCAAAGTCCGTCAACTGCACATACGGTTCACGTCCACGCTGTCGCGGCATGCTACCAGTGTTAAAGACTGCGATGGAGCTCCGTATGCCACGGCAAACTGGCTGACACTGACGACGGCGGTGCACAAATGCTGCGCAGCTAGCGCCATTCGACGGCCAACACCGCGGTTCCTGGTGTGTCCGCTGTGCCGTGCGTGTGATCATTGCTTGTACAGCCCTCTCGCAGTGTCCGGAGCAAGTATGGTGGGTCTGACACACCGGTGTCAATGTGTTCTTTTTTCCATTTCCAGGAGTGTATCTTACCCCTTGTGATATGCGCCTCTACATCCTTACATTTGTCCTCTAGCCATCCCTGCTAAGCCATTTTGCACTTCCTGTCGATCTCGTTTTTGAGACGTTTGTATTCCTTTTTGCCTGCTTCATTTACTGCATTTTTGTATTTTGTCCTTTCATAAATTAAATTCAGTATCTCTTCTGTTACCCAAGGATTTCTACTAGCCCTCGTCTTTTTACCTACTTGATCCTCTGCTGCCTTCACTATTTCATTTCTCAAAGCTACCCATTCTTCTTCTACTGTATTTCTTTCCCCCATTCCTGTCAATTGTTCCCTTATGCTGTCCCTGAAACTCTGTACAACCTCTGGTTTAGTCAGTTTATCCAGGTCCCATCTCCTTAAATTCGCAACTTTTTGCAATTTCTTCAGTTTTAATCTACAGTTCATAACCAATAGATTGTGGTCAGAGTCCACATCTGCCCCTGGAAATGTCCTACAATTTAAAACCTGGTTCCTAAATCTCTGTCTTACCATTATATAATCTATCTGATGAGGTAGGCTATGTATTTGTGGTTGCTGATGTACTTTCAAAGTTCATCAAACTGTATCCGATACGGAAAGCTAATAGCAGAACTCTCATCGCCAAACTGGAGAAGGATTTTTTTTACTAAGGCATTAATACCAGAGAGGCTGTTGTCTGACTACGGATCACAATTTACGTCAAAAACGTGGAATGATTTCATGAATAATTAAGGTATGAAATATATCAAGATGTTGGTATACTACCAGGCAAGCAACCCGTGTGAATTTTTTACGCGAGAAACTGGACACCTGTGTAGAACATGCAAACAGAAAACATTCTAAGTGGCCGGAGTTTATCAAATCATTTGAAGACGTATTAAACAGTGTTGAGAATAATGCTAGAGGGTACTTGCCATTAGAAGTAATGATAGGAAGTAAGTCGAAGTTCTTACTTACATACTGAGGTCGTGTATTTTACACCAAGTCAACCTGTAATAGCAGCCAAAAGAGAGGAAGCAGTAAAGACTGGTGTGGAGGAGATGGCAAATGAAGGAAAAAAGCGACATGATGAGCGTTAAGTAAAAGATTTGGGCTCTTGTTTTGGCGAAAACCAAAGAAAAATCTAGTGAAGTAGATGGACAAATAAAACAGCTCTTCGAAGACCATTCGTTATCGCTGAATGCCACACCCCAATATGTGTAAGCTCAAATATTCTGATGTAATTCTTCACGCTTTCCCGGCGATCTGTTAACATCTTGGATATTCGGGATTCCAGCCGGATGTTCGCGTCGTTCTCGCACGATATTTCAACAGCGTACCTCGCTGTCTTCTTCAGGTGCTACCTGAGACTGCGAGAACGACGCGAACATCCGGCTGGAATCCCGAATATCCAAGATGTCAAATATTCTGTATCGGGAAAATAATGGGACTACGAAAAGTGACAGAACTGTGTTTGTACATAGAAATAAAAACATAGTAAGTGAATACAAATATGTGTTGGTATATATTTGTAACTGTCATGCATAATTTATAAGAATTTGGCGTGGGGGGTTATATTGCTTGTGTAAAGGGTAAAATGGTAAATTTAAGATATATCTAAAAATGTGTGGTGGCACAACTCAGTTCAAGGAGTGAGCTAATATTGGCAGCACAAATCTTGGTGCGTGGAGGTCGGCAGAACAACTTACGTAAAAGAGGAATATGTATTGTTTCTATGTGATATCCGGCAGAAAATTTCTAAGGATTATTTAAATGTGTTATTGTAGTACTCTGGATGGGTTCCTCTTGTACAAGATGTACTGTAGTTCATTTGTAGTTATTATTTGCACAAAATTTGGTGTGAGGAAGCCATCAGACCTCGTTAGAATTCTGATTGCTTGTGGGGGTAGAACATGGGGTTACATGCAAAGTATAAGCTGGGTGTTCCATAAAATTTCGGGCGTGCAGCCGCATAAATGCGGCTTCTTCTTCTAATATTTCAGCTTTGTACTGCAGGAGGCGCACAAAGAGGCAGGCGATGGGTGGAGCAGGAGATGAAGAGGAAAGACAAGGCAGGAGGGAGTGCAGAGTCACAAAACGGGGGGGGGGGGGGGGGCGGGCACAGGACAGGGAGGGGGCGTAGGAGGGGAAAACCGCTCAGGAGAAGGGAAGGGAAGGGGGGGGGAAGGGAGCCCTGAGGAGTAGGTAGAAGGGGTAGATAGAGCAAAGGTCATCATCCAGGAGGGGTAGGTGCTGGAAGTTGCTTTGGGAAAGGTGGAGTGTGCAGAGGTGGAGAGAGGGCGGGACACAACAGTAAAGGGGCAGCAACAGGCTGGGGATGGGGATGGAGAGGAAGGGGGACACCAGTGGGTAGGCGGGATTGAGTCAGCGTATGATATACAGGGTGCAGCTGTGTTCAAGGAAAACAAGAAGGGTATGAGGTCAAAGATGATGCTTGTGGGGGACGGAAGGTGGATATGGAAGGCAAGGCGGAGTGCATGGCGATCTAGGATTTGAAGGGCTTTATAGGATGGTGGAAGAATGCAATCTACATGTCCAGCCAGACAGGGGTATCAGGAGGTAGAGTCTGTTGGATCGTAAGGAGATGGGGAGTCTAGGTGAGGTGGTGGTCAAGGGTGGGGCCGGGTATTTTAGGGTAGGAGTGAGTTGAATAGGATGAACATAAATGGTTAGATACAAATCATGGAGACAGAATGAGCAGGTGAGGCGGATTATTGTGATTGCCTGGGTCTTGGAGGGGTTGATACAGAGGAATCACTGGTTGCACCAAGTGGTGAACTGGTCAAGATGGGTTTGGAGGGTACATTGGGACCATTGAAGGGTAGAAAAAAGGGCTAGGAAGACGGTGCCATCAGCAAATTGGAGGAGATGAACAGGCAGGGGAGGTTTGGGCTTATCAACAGTATACAGGAGATAGAGGAGAGGGGAAAGGACAGACGGTTGGGAAATGCTGGCAGAGGGATAGAAAGTACAGGAGATGGAATTGTGGATAGTGACATAGGAGGGACAATGGGAGAGGAAGGAAGCAACGAGACAGAAGAAATTGATAGGGAGAGCTTAGGTCTGAAGATTGAAGAAGAGGCCAGGATGCCAGACACAGTTGGAGGCGTTCTGAAGTCAATTGAAACAAAGATAGCGGAGCGACAGGAGTTAAGTTCTTGGGAAAGAAGATTGGTAAGGTTAAGGATCTGGTCATTAGCTGAGAAGGAGGGTCAGAAGCATTGCTGGATAAGGGGAAGGAGGTAGTGCTGATTACGGTGGTGATGAATATGGTGGGAGAGGATGGACTCAAAGTCCTTACTGAACACAGAGGTGAGGCAGATAGGACAATAGGAAGAGGTGTCAGAGGGGGGGGGGGGGTTGTTGGGTTTAGGGAACAGCGGGACACAGGAAGTCTTCCATAGGTCAGGGTAAAAGCCAGTGGAGAGGACGATGTTGTACAGGGTAGCAAGGGCAGCCAGGAAGGATGGGGATGATTCCTTGAGGTGGCAGTAGGTGACACTGTCATGGCCAGTGGTAGTGTTGCATTTGGAGCAGAGGACAAGTGTGATGTTGCGTGCAGTGATGGGAGTGTTGATGTCTGAGGGAGGTAACTGGTCCAAGTACTGGAAACTAGGGGCGAGTGGTGGGACAGATGTATCACTGCGTTCAAGGATGTAGTAAGGCAGTGCAAGGCTGACCAGTACTTGGAGGAGTTGACAGGGAGGGCAGAGTTGAGGCACGTGCATGTCTAGCGCTAGTCCCAGCGTTTCTTTGCTATAACGAGGTTCCAGATGTGTCACTGTAATTACAGGCGGCGGATAAGTGTATCCTGGTCACATGTGCAGAGGAAGGAGCGGTAGAGCATTCAAGATTCACGAAGAAGGACGGCCTGTGGAGGAAGCATAGAGCTGTGAGGCTGGATGAGTTTGGTAGGAACATGGGCCTCCACAGGGTGAGTGATCGTTTTCTGAAGGAAGGAAGAGGCATGGGTGATGTCAGAAGGATGGTGAAAGGTGAGGGGTGGCTGTCGACCTGTGAGGGAATGGATTCCCAGTAAGCATCCAATAGTCATGGACAACTTTGGAGGGGCAGGTGGATAGGTGGCTGCAGGGGGGCCATTGGCAGAGGAGATGGTGAGGATGGGAAGGTGATCACTACCAATGGGATCAGGGATGTTCACAGTGATATGACCAAGGAGGTTGGGTGAAGTAAGGTGGAGTTACATTCAGGACAGCTATATTGTGGGAGAGGAACAAGGTCAGCATGGAGGGTGGCAAGGAACTGATGCCACAGCAGAAGGGTTGCAGGGTCATGGCTGCGGATTCTGAGGATGGCAGCAATCACATAGGTAGAGAAGGTATGGTCAATATGGAAAATGAAGTTGTAGGGGAGGGGAGCTGTGGGATGGATATAGATAGTGGCACAGGTGACGGTGAGGGAGGGAAAAAAGATGCTGAGGAGAAGGTGTTAAATCAGGTCACTGAGTAGGGGTTGTGGCCAGACAGGGAGATGTTTGAGGTGGCCAATAGCAACTGTGCCTTGGGCGATGGTAAGGAGACTGTTGGTGTGGTGAAGGAGACGTGTGGACAACATTGTGAGGTTGGAGGAAGGTTTCATTAAGGATGAAGGAGTCAACCTGGTGCTGGGATAGTGTATGCATGAAGAGGTATTTGTCGACAGGGAGGGAATGAATGTTTAGGTAGAGGAGACGATACTGTTGATGCGCCAGGAGGTGGGAGGGGGAAGGAAGCAGGGGGAGGAGAGAGGGGCTTAAACGAGGGTGTCTAGGTGGGTGAAGGTAAAGTGGGCCTGGTCATGGGAGTCTGTGGTGTAGGTATTCAAATGGAAAACAGAGCGGGTGGCAAGGGAAATATGCTGGGGGTGGATGTTCTGCAGGATGATGGTTGGAACTGGATGATGTCTTCTCCATAAGGGGAGGGTGGAAGGAATTGTTGGGATGGATGGGCTGGTCGATGGGGTGAACAGGGACAGTGAGCTCAGGGTTCATTGGAGGGGTTTGACTTTGCATTTGGAGAGTTAGGTGGGGTGGGGTTCACTACAGATGTTACAGGAAGGAGGAGAGACGAGGTTAGGACACTGTTTAAGGAAGTGGGAGGCTTTAGAATGGGAGCAGGTAAGGGAGTTCTTAAAGTTTTAGATGAGGTGGTCATTGTACAAGAGGCAGCACTGGCAGAGATAGGATTGAGGAGGGGAACGGGATGGGTCAATGGGATGGGGGTGGTTGAAAATCAGGGCTCCCTGTGTGAGGAGGTGATCTATGGAGGAGGTGGACATAGTAAAGACACACATAAGGAACATAGGGCCAGAGGACTTGTAAATACGGTGGGCCAAGTGAATTTCCAGGGTGGGGTGGGCGTTCAGTTCCGTCAACACCTCTGCCTCTGTGATCACAGGGCTGTGTTTTGTGATCATGGCAGTGAGGGTTGGCGGACAACGAGGCTATTTGGGGCTGACGAGGAGAGGAGGTTGTAAGAAAGGGGTCAGGGATGCATGGGAGCCTGAGGTGATGCAGGGAAGACGCTGGAGGAGATCAGTACGGAAAGAGGGAGAGGAGGATTTAATGAGGACAGAGTCTCTGTGGGGGATAAGTTGGGTAATGGGGGCACTGGGTATGTATTTTCGGATTTCCAGGGTGAGGTTGTGGGCATCTATACATTTTGGATTGGGGTTGGCAAGGACAAAGGTATGCAGGGCAGGGGCTGGGGAGGTGAGAGGAGGGGTATTATCCATGGCGGGATCAGTGGGAAGAGAGGTGGGTGATGGTTTTTTGGAGGAGGGGGTGGAGGTGAGGACGCTACTTGGGCGCTTGGGAGGTTTTTTTGGCGGGTGTGGCCTGGGAGGAGGGGTGATGGACTGGAGGGATGGGAGGTGGTGGGAGGCAGGCCCCTCTTGTGAGGCAGCGGCACTGGGAATGGAGGTGGGGCGCTCTGTGGTGGCGACTGTAGTGCAGCAGGCGGTGGCTCTGGCAGGGGAAGCAGGAGTAGTCGTAGCAGGGTGGGTGGGGAGGGGGAAAAGTCTTCTCAGTGGGCATTATCAGGGGGAAGGGGGGCTAGAGCAGGAGCAGGGCAGGAGCAAGAGAAGGAGCAGGGGTGGGGCAAGGGCAGGAGCAACATACAGGTGGGGATACAGGGATGAGGAGGAGATAGAAGGAGACTGTGAGGTGGAGTGGACGGGTTAAGCTACAGGAGGCACTCCACGAGGCTACAGTGGGTGGAGAGGAAGAGGAGGTGTAAATGATGGTGGTAGTGGAGGTTTCCATGATGGAAGGCGGTGTCCACTGGCGACAGAAGTGGGAAAGGAACTAAAAGGGGGACGGCGGCGGCGAACACTGGGCGGTGGCAAGCACCGGGAGGCGGCGGCGGACAGTAGGACGCACAGATGGCAGCGGCCGACAGACAGACAAGTCAGACGAACAGACAGACGATAACGGCAGGGGGCTCTTCCAAAGCGTCGATTGCACCCTGAGTGTATCCCAGGCAGCGTAATCCTTCGATTTGGAAGTGAGGGGATCCCATCCTCGAAATCTAGGCTCCAGCACTTGCTCTGCCCTTTTTAAACTCGTGGACCGTACCACTGCGCTTGCGGCCACAGATACACAAGGCTCCAGAGACGTTGGTCGGCGGCAAAGAGGCATGACAGATACAGGTTACTGAGCTCCTTAAGCTCTCTATTAAGATGCCGTGACCATAGCATAGTTCTGAAGCTTGCCACATTAGAAAAGTTTGTAAAGTCGACTGCTATGAAAGAGATTTTAAGGATAGTTGGTGCTGCTATTTTAAGGAGAGGATCCGTTTTAGCCTCCGAAAATTGGATGTGGTTTTATCGCCTGCATGTAAAGATCTCTGTAGAATTACCCTACAATTTATGAAATTGGATTGGTGGTATAACGTGGGGCAAGTCAGACTGGATTCGTGAGTAGCTACATGGAGGCAGATGGCAAAGTTTAGCCGGCTTGAGACGTCTTCGCAGCAAGAAACTGTTATTCGACGCTCCGTCATTAATATGACAGATAAAGATTTGGAAGACGCTACGATGAAGGTTTTAAGTAAAGGACTGAACTTTGCACTCACGCCAAAGGTTTCACAATACCAGCATTCATCAGTGCCGTTGAAGAAGCTGTTCGTCCTCTTTCTACGAAATCAGTAGAAGAAATAAGACGCGAAACGTGTCGAGCATTACGAAGGCTCGCCCACAAAGGAGTAATATATCTGTGGCAGAGAGGGCTCCACTATGTAAATTTCGTCAGAATACCGAGACGGTGGTTCTTCCAGCTGATAAAGGTAATGCCACTATTATAATGTCTCGTGACGACTACCATGATAAAATGAACAGTTTATTGAATGACAGCACATACCAGAAGATCAGTAAGTACCCCACCAACCAGGTGGTAAATAAATCTGCTTCGCTTCTGCACGCTTCCACCTTTCCACCACAAGTTGTGCGAAGATTGAAACCAAGTGGCGTGGTTCCTCCAAGGCTTTATGGACTTCCAAAGATCCACAAGAATGGTGTTCCCCTGCGTCCGATAGTGAGCAATATCGGCTCTCCAACCTATGATTGTGCCAAACACTTAGCGTCTTTTGTAAGGCCTCTGGTGGGAAAATGCGCTCATCACACACGTAACTCTGTGGATTTCATTGGAAAAGTAAAATCACTCAAAGTGAACAATTCCGATATGTTAGTCAGTTTCCTCTTTCAGAATCATTGTTTCTCATTGGCAAAATCTTCGAAAAAGAGATTTCAGCTTTGTTTGAGCACGTTTTGACCTCGACATATTTTATATTCGACAACGAATTTTATGAACAGACTGACGGTGTCGCTATGGGTAGTGCTTTGTCGCCCTTAGTGGCAAACTGTTTTATGTACTTGGAGGAGAAGCTGCTGGAACCTGCTAGCTTGAAGCCCAGTGTTTCTGAGGTATGTTGACACGTTCGTAGTGTGGCCCGACGGTGAAGACAAGTAAAAGAATTTCTAAATCACCTGAATTCCACCCACAGTTCACGATGGAAATCGAAAAAGATGGATGCCTTCCATTTTTGGAAGTTTTGGTACGACACCAAGATGGCATTTTGGGACAAGCAGCATATCGAAAACTGACCCACACGGCTTTATATTTACGTGTAAATAGCTGCCACCATCCTTCACAGGCGATGAGTGTACTCAGAACTCTGGTACACTGAGCACACGTCATGCTGACGAGAGCAGTCTGGAGGTCGAGTTTCTACAACTGAAAAGAGTTTCTGAAGCCAACGAGTACTCTCCACAGCAGATGCGCAAGGCACTACAAATGAAACCAATAGTGGGTATAAGAAATGCAGAATACACGGAGAGTTTTAAATCCATGGTTTTTGTGCCATACTTGGGAAGCGTATCGTCAAAAACAGGACAGATCCTCAGTAAATACAAAGTAAAAGTGAGTTTTCGCCCTTCACCAAAGACAGCAGCACTCCTGGGCTCCGTTAAAGATGATTTAGTGCTTCAGTAGCCTGGGTTTTAATAGGTCCTTTGTGAGTGTGGCGGTACAGACGACACGTAGAGTCCAGAAGAAATGCACAAAGCATCGCAGGTACAACCAGCTCTTACAGACTAATAAATCTGTGGTGGCAGATTTACGCTGGGAACTCTATGGTGTACGATAACGTCGAAATTTTAGCCTCAACTTCATCTTTCTGGGACTCAGCAGTGAAAAAAGAAATTGAAATTCGGATGGCGAAGACTTTAATTAATAGAGATAGTGGTTTCAGCTTGAACAAATCATGGAATCCGGCACTTTCTGTGATAATTTCACGAAGACGTGGCAACGCTGCAGCTCGCAGTGATACATCGATATCACCGCGTGGATCGACCGCGCAGCCATAGATCTAATTCAATGCAAATGCCATGCCTCTTTGCCACCGACCGTCTCTAGCGCCTTGTGTATCTGTGGCCGCATGCGCAGTGGTGCGATCCGCGAGTTTAAAAAGGGCGGAGCATCAGTCATCTCGGCTCACTCTGAAGATGGCTGGACGGTATAAAGTCGAAATATTAGAAGAAGAAGCCGCATTTATGCGGCTGCAAGTCCGAAATTTTATGGAACAATCTTTGCACCTCGAAAATACGAAGGAGCACATGAAGTTAAGTTTTTGTGGATATATTACTTAGGTTAATTATATAATGTATGTTATTTTGCAAGGCTTTTGAATAGATTCAAGTACGTCAAATTCTGGGGATAAATGGTATTCTAGTGCAAATAAGATTGAACATTTGCTAAATTTATTTCAATTAAAAGTGAACATGAGAAGGGCGATTTCTATACAGGGTAGTAATATTTCCAAAGTTTCTAACTAAGTGCGGTAAGACTGTAGAGAAATGATAAAATGTTAGTTGATTTACGGTAACGCACAAATTTCATAGCACAAAAGACGTGTTTTCTAGTGGGAACACGGAAGGAGTGTTCGAAATGTCAAGTTGAATAAAGCCTTTTGCCTATGCCATAAATCAGTTTTTGCTTGCTATCTTGCCTATGAATGTAGCGATTCCACGGGGGGGGGGGGGGGGGGACGCTTAGTGCCTTATCTATGGGGATTTGGGAACTCATATGACGATTGGTAACTATAAAACAGTCGTATTTCGATAGCTATCGTTCTTCAACATTGAAGGCGACTGCGGATTGATGCAAGTTTCCGCGCAGTACATGGCCAGAGGTCTGATGAATTTCGGCAAAGGCGGCTTGACTGTGAACCATCTAAGTTTCGATGTCAGAACACTAATCGTGTGCTGTGTCTGTGAAAGTGAAGTGCAGTTGTCAAAGCAAAAGATGCTGTCAAATGAGCGCAAAGGTGCAAAAAACTTTTGAAGAGAGCGAGCTAACTCGAGAGTTTCTTTAAATTTATATGTTTATGTGACAATTAATTAACATGCCATGAGTTTATAATTTGTGTTACAGTTAGAAAATTTGAGGTGAAAACACGATTTATCGTGGGAGGTACATGCTGTTTCATACATCACCCCAAAGATACTTATTCTATTGTTCTGACATGCAAGTAGGCTATTCCATTTTATATGTCACATATGTATTTACTACACTGGAGCGCCAAAGAAACTGGTGTAGGCATACGTATTCAAATACGGAGATATGTAAATAGGCAGAATACGGCGCTGCGGTCGGCAACCCCAATGCAAGACAAGTGTCTGGCGCAGTTGTTAGATCGGTGTCAGTTGCTACAATGGCAGGTTATCAAAATTTAAGTGAGTTGGAACGAGGTGTTATAGTCGGCGCGCGAGCGATGGGACACAGCATCTCCGAGGTAGCGATGGAGTGGGGATTTTCCCGTACGACCATTTCACCAGTGTAACGTGAATATCACGAATCCGGTAAAACATCAAATCTCTGCCATCGCTGCAGCCGGAAAAAGACCCTGCAAGAACGGGACCAACAACGACAAGTGAATCGTTCAACGAGACAGACGTGCAATCCTTCCGCAGATTGGTGTAGATTTCAGTGTTGGCCGTCACAAGTGTCAGCGTGCGAACCATTCAACGAAACATTATCGATATGGGCTTTCGGAGCAGAAGACCCACTCGTGTACCCTTGATGACTGCACGACACAAAGCTTTACGCCTCGTCTGGGCCCGCCAACACCGACACTGGACTGTTGATCACTGGAAACATGTTGCCTGGTCGGACGAGTTTCGTTTCAAATTGTATCGAATGGATGGTCATGTACGGATATGGAGACAACCTCATGAATCCACGGACCCTGGACGCCAATAGGGGACTGTTCATGCTGGTGGAGGCTCTGTAATGGTGTGGGGCGTGTGCAGTTGGAGTGATATGGGACCCTTAATACGTCTAGATACCACTCCGACAGCTGACACGTATGTAAGCATCCTATCTGATCACCTGCATCCGTTCAAGTCCATTATGCATTCCGACGAACTTGGGCAATTCCAGCAAGACAAAGCGACACTCCACATGTCCAGCAACACTTTTCTTAGTTTAAACACTTCCGCTGGCCACCAACTACCCAGACATGAACATTATTGAAGTCAGTTCCCTCCAGCACTACTTCAGACATTAGTCGAGTCCACGCCACGTCGTGCTGCGGCGCTTCTGCGTGCCCGCGAGGACCCTACACGATATTATGCAGATGTACCGGCTTCTTTGGCTCTTCAGTGTATTTTACATATATCAAATTTGGTGATACTTAATATACCAAGTCAACAAGCTAACGTGTGTCACTTTGAATGGAAGTGGGTGACGTTACGTGTATGTATGCGAACTAATCGGTCGCCCATAATTGGTACCAGATAAGTTGAATTTGTTTGCGAAGATGTGCGTCCCCAGAGTCGAGAGAGAGCTGCGGCCGGACAGGTGCGAAGGGGAGCAAAGGGCGGGCTGTGGAGAAAATCACTGTATCGCTTGAGAGGTCCGGTTATGCTCCCAGCAATGGAGGACTTTGAGACAAGCTGCAAGATACAGTCTTACAGTTCTCTGAGAGTCTATAATAATTTACAATCAAATATTAATGTAAATCTGAATATATTGGCGATCTCAAATTAATGAGACGCATCCAGTTACACCAGTATTTCAATATCTTTAAAACTACAGGAGCTAATATTTCACAGAAAATAAACGTTTTTACAATGTACCTCTTAATTAACTTCTTCAAACACTACATACGATTTGAACAAACGATATCTCAGATAATAGTATTGCACAATAGCTATCATCGCTGAAGGCCACTCGCCTGTATCTATTTTATAAATTGACTTATGATGTCTTTTATATTTCTATTACCCAGATATTTGTCAGAACATCGTATTCTCCACATTTACACAGTACATGGATACAGCACCAATATCTCACATTTTGTCGTACTTGTGTATTTATTTAATGAACAGTTTAATATTTTGCCAGCAACTTTATTTTAATGTTGTCTGAAAGTTCTGTTAACAAGCTGTGCTAATTTAAAAGTGATCAGTCATATGTGTTAGCGACACCACAATTGAAAAGGGAACCAAAAGACGCTTCTGTCAAGAAGACATAAATAATTGTCTACAAAAATGCTTAACGACCATCTGTTGTCACTTATTGTGAGCACACTTGCACAAAATGTTCTTATTAATTTATGAACCAACTATTTACTTATATTTATTGTAAATGACCTGAGTGTAACTGAAAGTTTATGACATTTCTGTATTTAAATACTGTCGTAATAAATATGGCTGGTCCAGAAAGTGCTGAAGATGAGTCAGATCATGTCTGTAGCACGTACGAACGATGTATTTTTATTGGAGATGGCCTCCAACCAATGGAAAAGCAGACAGTAGAGGAACACTACGGAAATGAAGTGGAGACTGAGACTTTCGCTAGTGAAAAGCTCAATGGAGCGATTCTCGACACTACGTGTCAAGTACTGGAAGAAGGCATCGTCTGTGGTAATGTGAGTGATTCGGTAAATGGAAATGTCGTGTGGCTAGGGCCTCCCGTCGGGTAGACCGTTCGCTTGGTGCAGGTCTTTCGATTTGACGCCACTTCGGCGACCTGCGCGTCGATGAGGATGAAATGATGATGATTAGGACAACACAACACCCAGTCCCTGAGCGGAGAAAATTTCCGACCCAGCCGGGAATCGAACCCGGGCCCTTAGGATTGACAGTCTGTCACGCTGACCACTCAGCTACCGGGGCGGACAGTGATTCGGTCATATAGGTGATTGATTCTGGGTGTTGAACGGCCGCTACAATACTGTAATTTTTGAAGGAATCTAACTCCCTAGAAACCTGAATGAGATCCAATTGCCTTACAGAACTGAGAAGAGACAGAATATGAATTACTATTTTCGATACCCTGTATGTCAATTTGTGAATCATCATGTTGAACTCTGAAGTGTTTTGAGCTGGTAAATAATTCGTATATTGTGATTACGAAATGGACTTAGTTTTTGTGTATCTTTGATTACAGTATAGTTTGGGGATTTTGCTACCATTCTCGTAACGTTCTCAACGTAACTTTACTGCATTTGATAAGGGTATTTTGTGTCTTTATTTTAAGTGAATATCGTTTCATCGCTTCCTGTTTACTTGAGATGTCCATTCCTGAATAAACGTTATTCATTATAATTTTCAGTCATCTACATCGATTACAGACGTTAGAGTCCATCTGCATAGCTGAGTGGTAATATGTTCGCCTATCATGCAGCGCGCCCGGGATCGATTCCCGGCCGGGTTGGAGATTTTCTCCGCTCGTGGAAGTTGTGTTGTGATGTCCTCATCATCATCTCATTATCACCGACGCGCTAGTCGCCCAATGTGGCGTCACCTGAAATAATACTTGCAACCTGGCGCCCGAGAGGTTAGAATTGAATCCTTGTTCAGCTACAGGATATTATTTGAAGTGAATTAGATGCGGGGCATGAAAGCAGACGTGCGAGGCTCGACCCTATGCCTACACCGAGTTATCCTTTTCAAACAGAGCCGTTCATAGCCCTAAGGAACGAGTAACCTCTGGTAAAGACGCAGTTGGTTTGCTCGTACGCATTGCAATTTTTAAGAGCAACTCAGCAACAGTAACCTTTAGGTACTGCCACAATGTTCCCAAAAAAATATAGAATTTTATGGATGACAATGCGTCATGTCACCAGGCTACAATTGTTCGCCTTTGGTTGAATAACATTCTGGACGGTTCGATGCAATGATTTGGCCCACAGATCGCCCAGCATGAATCCCATCGAACATTTATGGGACATAATCGACAGGTTAGTTCATGCACAGAATCCTGCACAGGCAACACTTTCCCTGCAGTGGAATGTATAGAGGCAGTATTTCTGCAGGAGACCTCCAACGACTTGTTGATTCCATGCCGCGTCGAATTCCTGCACTGCACCTACAAAATGAAGTCCGATATTAGGATGTATCTCAGGACTTTTGTCACCTCAGTGTATTTAAGTACCTAGACAAGGGTCACCCAACTTTTTTTTCGTCTACCAGATGTATCACTGTTACCTGGGCACTTTCAGTAGATGCTAATAACAAGAGATATAATTCGTGTTGGATAGCTGTGGTTCGGTGTCCTGCAAAATGCGCCCAGTGAAATTTGAGCCCACTTGTCCTGCTGTGCGAACTGTACAACTTGACCAGCAGCTAGTAGAGATGTGTGCTCTGACGTGCTGTTTTACAGTAACTACTGATGAAAACGACTGGAGGTGCTCGAAAGAGAACTATAGTGGCATTTCATGATCGGAAATTATCGTAATATACAGTGAGTCACATAAGACGTAACATTCCTTTTATTTCGTGAACGGTTACACATATCCAAACACGATTTTCGGGGCAAATGTTAGAGCGTCGAATACCACGTGTTTTTTTTTTTTTTTTTTTTTTTTATTTAGCGTTGGTATTAACGGAGATGATGAAGCAAGTACGTTTTTCTAAATGGAACCGTATACTTTTTATAACTGCTTTGGATTTCTCTTGAGAAGATATAACGTTTGTTAATGTTGACGATAAATGTCGTAGAATTTGAGAGCACGACGGCTGGAATTGTCAAAACACCGCCAAACAGAGTTATCGTGGTACGCTATGCCAGAATGTCAACACATTTTCCTCTTTACTTGTCGGCACTGCAGGTCGCTAATTTCTGCTTCAACATCCGTTCTGTGCAGACGTACACAAATGAGGAGAAGTTGGATATACTACTTTTATATGGCCAATGTAAGAGAAATGCTGTAAAAACGGCACAGCAGTATGTGGATATCTGACCGGATCGCCAATATCCGACGTGCCAGGCAATTGGGGAATTACACTACTGGCCATTAAAACTGCTACACCAAGAAGAAATGCAGATGATAAACCGGTATTCATTGGACAAATATTTTATTATACTAGAACTGACATGTGATTAGATTTTCACGCAATTTGGGTGCATAGATCCTGAGAAATCAGTACCCAGAACAACCACCTCTGGCCGTAGTAACGGCTTTGATACGCCTGGGCATTGACTCAAACAGAGCCTGGATGGCGTGTACAGGTAGAGCTGCCCATGCAGCTTCAACACGATACCACAGTTCATCAAGAGTAGTGACTGGCGTATTGTGACGAGCCAGTTGCTCGGCCACCATTGACCAGACGTTTTCAATTGGTGAGAGCCAGTTGCTCGGCCACCATTGACCAGACGTTTTCAATTGGTGAGAGATCAGGAGAATGTGCTGGCCAAGGCAGCAGTCGAACATTTTCTGTATCCAGAAAGGACCGTATAGGACCTGCAACATGCGGTCGTGCATTATCCTGCAGAAATGTAGGCTTTCGCATGGATCGAATGAAGGGTAGAGCCACGGGTCGTAACACATCTGAAATGTAACATCCACTGTTTAAAGTGCCGTCAATGCGAACAAGAGGTGACTGAGACGTGTAACCAATGGCACCACATACGAGGGCTATGCCGAAAGTTTGTAGCACAATGTGTGAAAAAAATTTATTTGCAAAAAAACGTTTACAACGTTTCAAAATACTCTCCATTAGCATGTATACATCCATTCTCTGAAACCACTTAGAAAATATGTCAGTACAAGCTTCTTTTGGGATGTCACTTAGAGCACTCTCGTACGCTGCAATGGCCTCTTCATCTGATGAAAACCGCTGCCCTCGAATTTTTTCCTTAGTCTTAGGGAACAGAAAGAAGTCACAGGGGGCCATGTCAGGTGAATAGGGGGCACTTTTTCCTTCTCCATCTCCTGTGCGCAGATGCATTGTCATGATGCAGCAGAAGGTGCCCAGTCTTGGACTTTGGATGCTGTGACTTCCATGTGGCGATGACGTTTGGAAGACAATCGTTCACGTACCATTCAGCATTGACTGTATGGCGTGTGTCCAAGGTCACAGAGGCGAGATGCCCAATCTTTGTGCAAAAAGTTGCCACCATCTTTTTTCCAGAGCTCCGACTTCGTCGAACTTTTGTGGGTGGTTCCTACCCTGGAAAGCACCACAAGAAGACTGTCTCTCCGTTTCAGGGTCATAATGGTATACCCTTCAATGTCGCAAAATGTAAGATGTGGATCTTTGTTGATCATTTTCCTCACAGCATCAATGTTTTCCGGAGTCACAGCTGTTGCTGGCCGACTGGGACGAGGTTCATCTTCAATTGACTGCCAACCCCTCGAAAACTTGCGAAACCAATTTCCAACTGAGGCCCTAGAAGGGGAAGTTTCACCAAAAACACGCAGCAAAGAAGAACGGCATTCCTCGGCACTTAAACCCATTTTATAATCGTACAAAATCATGGCGCGAAAGTCACGGCACGACAACTCCATCCTGCACTGTCTCTGACTCAGCACTGCCTGTGCTTTCTTACCGCTTTTTGGGGGGATCACCGCTAGCCAGGGGCTGCGCGCGCACTCCCTAAGGTCGAAAAACATCTCTCTTTCGAATGAAAACAACCCCATTGTACTCCGCCTTACGGTTTATGGGCTGCTAAAAACTTTCGGCATAGCCCTCGTACCATCACACGGGGTGATACGCCAGTATGGCGATGACGAATACACGCTTCCAATGTGCGTTCACCGCGATGTCGCCAAACACGGAAGCGACCATCATGATGCTGTAAACAGAGCCTGGATTCATCCAAAAAAAATGACGTTTTGCCATTCGTGCATCTAGGTTCGTCGTTGAGTACACCATCGCAGGCGCTCCTGGCTGTGATGCAGCGTCAAGGGTAACCGCAGCCATGGTCTCCGAGCTGATAGTCCATGCTGCTGCAAACGTCGTCGAACTGTTCGTGCAGATGGTGGTTGTGTTGCAAACGTCCCCATCTGTTGACTCAGGGATCGAGACATGGCTGCACGATCCATTACAGCCATGCGGATAAGATGCCTGTCATCTCGACTGCTAGTGATACGAGGCCGTTGGAATCCAGCGCGCCGTTCCGTATTACCCTCCTGAACCCAGCGATTCCATATTCTGCAAACAGTCATTGGATCTCGACCAACGCGAGCAGCAATGTCGCGATACGATAAACCGCAATCGCGATAGGCTACAATCCGACCTTTACCAAAGTCGGAAACGTGATGGTACGCATTTCTCCTCCTTACACGAGGCATCACGACAACGTTTCACCATGCAACGCCTGTCAACTGCTGTTTGTGTATGAGAAAGCGGCTGGAAACTTTCCTCATGTCAGCACGTTGTAGATGTCGCCACCGGTACCAACTTGTGTGAATGTTAGGCAAAGGTCCCAAGTTCGAGTCTCGGTCGGGCACACAGTTTTAATCTGCCAGGAAGTTTCATATCAGCGCACACTCTGCTGCAGAGTGAAAATCTCATTCTTGTGTGAATGTTCTGAAAAGCTAATAATTTGCATATCACAGTATCTTCTTCCTGTCGGTTAAATTTCGCGTCTGTAGCACGTCATCTTCGTGGTGTAGCAATTTTAATGGCCAGTAGTGTATTAAGACGCTAGTGCGGACAGGCTGCTTGAACGTCAAAAACAGGACAAGAAAGAAAACTGCAACTGAGAAAGAACACGAAGAAACTGCTCTGGCTACGACGCTAATGAATTCGCAGAGTTGTACGAGACATATTGCCAAAGAACGTGGACGAGTGTCATTCGCATCCTCCATCGACAGAATTTCCATTCCTATCATCTGTCAGTGCATCAGGCACTCGATGATCGTGATTTGGAACGTCGTAAATAATTTTGTTGTTTGTCCTCCAGCAACTGAGAGACGACCCTACTTTTGTCCAAGCTCTGCTCGTTACCGATGAAGCAACGTTTACTAACCACGCCAATCTAAATTTCCATAATATGCACCTCCAGGCAGCCAAAAATCCACTTTGGCTTCGTCAGTGCAACATCAACGTCCATGGAGAGAAAACGTATGGTGCGGCATCATAGGAAATTACGAAGGTGGCCCAGAAAGTAATTCACCACATTTTTTCCTTCAACAATTCTTTATTGAATATACTGAGAACTGCGCACACGAAAGAACGGTGTTTTATCTACATACTATTTTTCCACGTAATCTCCATCCATTTCTATGGCCTTCCTCCAGCGCGAAACAAAAGCGTGTATGCCCTGTCGGTACTAATACTTGTCCTGGTGGCGGAGCCAGTGCTTCACTGTGTGAATCACCTCCTCATCGTCCTCAAAATGTCTTCCACGAATGGCATCCTTTAATGGTCCGAGAAAGTGGAAGTCCGAGGGGTATTTCAGGTGTGACAGCCGCGGATGGTCTCCCCGCCGCTGCAAATCGTGGAGCTCCGCCGAACCGCCTTCTGATGACCTCATCCTCAGTGCCCAGCGAATAAATATACCTCTTTCGGCAGCAGATGCTCCATAGACTTTGCACAAGCGTTTGTGAATATTCCCCACAGTTTCTTTCTCTGAGTGAGAAATTCAATTACAGCACGTTGCTTTTAACGTACATCACCTACAGACGCCACTTTGAAACTGTCATGCAGCTCCGCTATCTTTCGGAAGTGACAGAAACTAGCCGCGCTCACTCAGGTGACCTCAAATAACATATACGTAACGTTTAGCATTCGTAGAATTGTTTTCGGCTGAGACAAAAATATGCGGTGCATTACTTTCTGGGCAACCCTCGTACATTGTTTGATCTTACTTCATCTCAGGCGTTCAAAGTGGACATTCGTACGCACACTTTCTGACGAACAACGTGCCAGTTGTTCTACAAAAGGTACCACTGGACGTTCAGCACTGTATGTGGCTGCAACACGTCAGTTGTCCAGCTCACTCATCGCGTGTTGCAACGCAAATGGTGAATAACAACTTTCCTGGACGCTTGATAGAACGATATTCCGCGTCAAATGGATAGCGAGGTCCCCCGATTTGACTTCTCTCGATTTCTTTCCTTCGGAATAACTCAAAGATGCAGTTCATGACGAGTCTCCAACTATACCAGACGATATGTGTCGTTGAATCGCCAGTGGATGCTCTACCATATCATCCAGTGTTATTACGAGGCCTGTTCAGAAAGTAAGCTCCGATTGATTGCCAAATTGAAACCACAGTGAACATCAGAAATGTTTTACTTGTAACAATTAGCTACACCTTTCAGCTACTTCTCTACGTAGTCGCCGTTCTGACTTAGACTTTTGTCATAGCGTTGTACCAACTTTTCAATAGCCTCATCATAGAAGGCAGCCGCCAGTGCTTTCCGCCAATTCTCCACGCTGGCCTACACCTCGTTGTCTGTGTCAAAATGTTGTCTTCAAAGACAGCGGTTCATGTGATCAGAGATGAAACTCAGGGGGAGACAATTGCGGACTGTATTGTGGGTAATCTAACATTTCCATTTGAAAACGATGCAGGAGCATGTTCATTGCCCCTGCAGAATGCGGCTGAGAATTGTCTTGAAGAAGAAACAGCACGACAGTTATGTAATGTTAGCTGCATAGCTTCAGGCGAAATTTCTCACCAGGCCCTCGTACTTGGCGGCAGACACTATTTTCTAGACATCTTTACGCACTCACTGCGAGCTCAGAAATGAGAAGAGCGACGTGATGCTAACTGGGGTTATACTAGAGACACTACCCAACACATCTGTGCAAAGCTTTATCGGATTTTCATAGTCGTTTCCATTTCGCGACCGATCGGAGCTTACTTTCTGAACGCCCCTCCTACATCTGTTCATCTTTCTTTCGAACGGCGATTGCAAATGTGTCTTTCAGTCATGTTTCAACAATTTGAACACATGCTTGAATAAAGGATAAAGTTATGTTTTTGGAATATAAAATTTATGTTATGTGATTTGGATGGTTACCGAATCATTGTTAGTAAATTGTTTATTTCAGTTACGTGTGTACGAAATTGCATTGCTATGTCAAATAATTCGACAGCGTGTGTTGCACGTAGATGGTAAAACTGTCATTATGCACTTATGTTCAGCATAAGACTACGTTTCGTTAAGAACAATGTTGATTTTGCGGTGTATAGATGGTCATCAAAGTATTTTTAGTAAAATGTTTAGCTCAACGAATGTATCCCATATGATATAATTTAGAGCACTTTAGGTAGGGACAGTCGTCCAACGACTTGTATTTTTACCTCTAACAAGGGAACCTCCCCATCGCACCCCCCTCAGATTTAGTTATAAGTTGGCACAGTGAATAGGCCTTGATAAACTGAACACAGATCAATTGAGAAAACAGGAAGAAGTTGTGTGGAACTGTGAAAAAATAAGCAAAATATACAAACTGAGTAGTCCACGGGTCGCATAGGCAACATCATGGACAAAATGAGCTCAGGAGCGTCGTGGTCCCGTGGTAGCGTGAGCAGCTGCTGAACGAGAGGTCCTTGGTTCAAGTCTTCCCTCGAGTGAAAATTTTATTTTCTTTATTTTTGCATAGTTATTATCTGTCCGTTCGTTCATTGACGTCTTTGTTCACTGTAATAAGTTTAGTGTCTGTGTTTTGCGACCGCATCGCAAAACCGTGCGATTAGTAGACGAAAGGACGTGCCTCTCCAATGGAAACCGAAAACATTTGATCGCAAGGTCATAAGTCAACCGATTCCTCCACAGGAAAACACATCTGATATATTCTATACGACACTGGTGACGGCATGTGCGTCACATGACAGGAATATGTTGTCGACCCACATAACTTGTACACTTGGCGAAGGGGTAAAAAGATTCTTCTACCTTGCCCGATTTAGGTTTTCTTGTGGATGCGATAATCACTCCCAAAAAAGTGATGAAAACATAAGAGTTTGTCACATAAACTGAAAATAAAAAATTAAAGTTTTCACTCGACGGTAGACTTGAACATAGGACCTTTCGTTCCGCAGCTGCTCACGTTACCACGAGACCACGGCGCTCCTGCTGTCTCACTTTCCTTGACATTGCATATCTTCCCATGAACTACTCCGTTTGTATATATTGCTTATTTTTTCACAGTTCCACACAACTTCTTCCTGTTTTCACAATTGATCTGTTTTCAGTTTTTCAAGGTCTATCCACTGTGCCAACTTATAACTAAATCTGAGGGGGGTGCGATGGGGAAGTTCCCTTGTAAGAAGCACACAGCCACGTACAGTAAAAAAGAAGTTAAATCCTTCTCCTAAGATTTAGGTATTTAATACAGTAGTTGCTTTTGGCAGCATATAAGACCTCTTCCGTTTTTGAAGAATGAACGGTTGATTTCTCTGTTTCAGATCACGTAAATCTGGGAGGATACACAAAGGTGAAACAATTTCCTAAGCCCTTTGTGATACGCTAGATCCTAGCCTATGTCGTATTTCCAGATGCAGCATTCGTAGGTGAACCTGCATCAAGGTCGTAAGTTGGTTCAAGGGAAAATGAAGCTTTATTCTCGTAGCGCAGGCCTACCTTAACGGTATCCAACGCAGTCTGGTCCGAGCGCCTGCTTGGATGCGTTTGCTCAGCAAATGCCGATTCCGACCACCGTGCTCTCAAATTCTAGGACATTTCTCCAAGTTTTTTACTACCGGTTTCGAGGTCAACATTATCAAACGCTATATCACTGTAACTGTCTTCTCAAGAGCTATCGAGTGCAGTGAGAAAAAGTATGTGGTTCCATTTAAAAAAAATACTTACTTTATTATCTCATTTGACAAAATAAAAACCATACGTATCCCTCGAAGCTGTAACATTCGCCCAAAACCGCGTTTCGATATGTACAATGAAGAGCCAAAGAAACTGGTACATCTGCTTAATATCGTGTAGGGGCCCCCGCGAGCACGCAGAAGTGCCGCAACACGACGTGGTATGGACTCGACTACCGTCTGAAGTAGTGCTGGAGGGAACTGACACCATGAATCCTGCAGGGCTGACCATTAATCCGCAAGAGTAAGAGGGGGTGGAGATCTCTTCTGAACAGCACATTACATGGCATCCCATATATGCTCAATAATGATCTTGTCTGGAGAGTTCGGTGCCAGCGGAAGTGTTTAAACTTAGAAGAGTGTTCCTGGAGCCACTCTGTAGCAATTCTGGACTTGAGAGGGTCGCATAGTCCTGCTAGAATTTTCCAAGTCCGTTGGAATGCACAATGGACATGAATGGATGCAGGTGATCAGATAGGATGCTTACGTGCGTGTCACCTGTCAGAGTCGTAACTAGACGTATCAGGGGTCAAAAAATGGTTCAAATGGCTCTGAGCACTATGGGACTAAACTGCTGAGGTCATCAGTCCCCTAGAACTTAGAACTACTTAAACCTAACTAACCTAAGGACATAACACACATCCATGCCCGAGGCAGGATTCGAACCTGCGACCTTAGCGGTCACGCAGTTCCAGACTGTAGCGCCTAGAACCGCTCGGCCACTCCGGCCGGCTATCAGGGGTCCCATATCATTCCAAATGCACATGCCCCACACCATCACAGAGCCTCTACCAGCTTGAACGAACCCCTGCTGACATGCAGGGTCCATGGATTCAAGATGTTGTCTCCACATCCGTACATGTCCATCCGCTCGATACAGTTTGAAACGAGACTCGTCCGACCGGGAAACATGTTTCCAGCCATCAACAGTCCAATGTCGGTGTTGAAGGGCCCATGCGAGGTGTAAAGCTTTGTGTCGTGCATTCGTCAAGGGTACAAGAGTGGGCCTTCGGCTCCGAAAGCTCATATCGATGATGTTTCGTCATCAAAGTCATTGTTAGTAAATTGTTTATTTCAGTTACGTGTGTACGAAATTGCATTGCTATGTCAAATAATTCGACAGCGTGTGTTGCACGTAGATGGTAAAACTGTCCTTACGCATGGTTCACACGCTGACACTTGTTGATGACCCAGAATTGAAATCTTCAGCAATCTGCGGAAGGGTTGCAGTTCTATCACGTTGAACGATTCTCTTCAGTCGTCGTTGGTCCCGTTCTTGCAGGATCTTTTTCCGGCCGCAGCGACGTCTGAGGTTTGATATTTTATCGGATTCCTGATATTCACGGTACACTCGTGACATGGTCGTACGGGAAAATCCCCATTTCATTGCTACCTTGGAGATGTTATTTCCCATTGCTCGTGCGCCGACTATAACACTATGTTCAAACTCACTTAAATCTTGATAAACTGCGATTGTAGCAGCAGTAACCGATCTAACAACTGCGCCAGACACTTGTTATCTTCTTTAGGCGTTGCCGTGGGCGCGCCTTATTCTGCCGGTTTACATATCTCTATATTTGAATAAGCATCCCTATGCCAGTTTCTTGGCGCTTCAGTGTAAAAATCATTGCCCTTTTCTTTGACAAAGCATACTTTAAAATAAACGGCATATGGTAATGAGATAAAATACATTGTCATACTAATTAAAAGGCCAGGAGTATGTAGATGACATAAGCCGTACATAGGTTTTCGACCCAAACCTAGCGCTGCATGTGAGCGTCCTCTAAGTTTGTCTTTATAATTATAATTCTAATTGTCATTGTCAGTATTGCCAAATGGCAGGTATATGAGCGTCATTAAGTTGTATATTAAGATGTACTTTAGTAGAACAGAGTATGCATCATACAATAACTTATGTAATAACAAACTCACACAAAAACGTAAGCGGACATTGCTTAATATGAGTTTTCATAGTAGGATAGAGTATTCATCATAATAGAATGAAAAGCCGAATTTAAACGATAGAACCAGTGCATTACGTATATGTAAAAGGGCATGTCGTAAAACATTTTGTCAACCACTGGTGGTGCTCTATTTCCGGCAGCGGGATGTTTATGTTGCTGGTCATTTCCGCGGCGGCGTCGACGCGACTTGGACAGGGTGGCGTAGTACCTCATTGCGGGCAACGGTCTACTTCAGCAGGGTGAATGCTCCAACGATCATCCACTGGGCTGAAGGACGACTTGGGCTGCAGATAGTCCGTAAGTTAGGGAACAGATAGTTTCCAGAAAAACTGACCGCAAATTTCACAAATTTTTGTACGGGCGCAAATTTCACTGGCTCAGTTCTCGTTTATCCATGTAGTTCGGGCGCTAGTTGGGTGTCAGACTATAAGTTTAAAGGTCCTGAGTTTAATTGTCAGTCGGTCCGAGGTTTTTTTGTGCCACTTACCGCTTCTTTCATATATTTCAAAGAGTTTTGCTTACGAAATAATGCCAGATTGCATTGTGATTTGGAGGTCACTTTTATCTGCAGGCCTCCTTCTGTGCAAGTTAACTGACTGAAAGGTCGGAGTTAGTGTGTGTGTGTGTGTGTGTGTGTGTGTGTGTGTGTGCCAGGCCTACTTTCCTCTCTCTCCCAATGCATATGAATATGACTCTCTCTCTCTCTCTCTCTCTCTCTCTGTGTGTGTGTGTGTGTGTGTGTGTGTGTGTGTGTGTGGCAGTGCTTCTCTGCTTTCAAGTCACACAGACGCAAGAGGCGGGCTCACGAAGTAGCGATAACACAGCCCCAGCTGCCGCCTCAACTGACGTCAGCAGGAAATGCAATACGGGAGCGTGCAGTTACCCACTTCTCTGCGACGTAGTTCACTTGATTCTTTTGTTTCAGCACGAGCTAGAAATCATTCTAGGATCTATATAAAGTGTAGGAACGTGTGAATCGTTCAAAAGACGTAGGACATCGTGTAACGCAACTGGTATAACGTTCCAAGACTGGTACACATCTTTTGTACTGTCTGAAACGTAAATTTTATAGCATTTAGCATCATCCAGAGCTCACCTCTAGTGCTACAGTGTTGCTCCCCTTCAAGTACTTTGTTGTACTGAGCGTCAACTGTGGGAGTCAACGAGAGCTCGCCTACATCAAATCAAATGGCTCTGAGCACTATGGGATTACACTACTGGCCATTAAAATTGCTACACCCAGACGAAATGCAGATGATAAACGGGTATACATTGGACAAATATATTATACTATAACTGACATGTGATTACATTTTCACGCAATTTGGGTGCATAGATCCTGAGAAATCAGTACCCAGAACAACCCCCTCTGGCCGTAATAATGGCCTTGATACGCCTGGGCAGAGTCAGAGCTTGGATGGCGTGTACAGGTACAGCTGCCCATGCAGCTTCAACACGATATCACAGTTCATCAAGAGTAGTGACTGGCGTATTGTGACGAGCCAGTTGCTCGACCACCATTGACAAGGCGTTTCCAATTGGTGAGAGATCTGGAGAATGTGCTGGCCAGGGCAGCAGTCGAACATTTTCTGTACCCGGAAAGGCCCATACAGGACCTGCAACATGCGGTCGTGCATCATCCTGCTGAAATGTAGGATTTCGCAGGGATCGAATGAAGGGTAGAACCACAAGGCGTAACACATCTGAAATGCAACGTCCAATGTTCAATGTGCCGTCAGTGCGAACAAGAGGTGACCGAGACGTGTAACCAATGGCACCCCATACCATAACGCCGGGTGATACGCCAGCATGGCGATGACGAATACACGCTTCCAATGTGCGTTCACTCCGGCGTCGTAAAACACGGATGAGACCATCATGATGCTGTAAACAGAACCTGGATTCATCCGAAAAAATGACATTTTGCCATTCGTGCACCCAGGTTCGTCACTGAGTACACCATAGCAGGCGCTCCTGTCCGTTATGCAGCGTCATGGGTAATCGCAGCCATGGTCTCCGAGCTGATAGTCCATGCTGCTGCAAACGTCGTCGAACTGTTAGTGCAGGTGGTTGCTGTCTTGCATACGTCGCCATCTGTTGACTCAGGGATCGATACGTGGCTGCACGATCCGTTACAGCCATGCGGATAAGATGCCTTTCATCTGGACTGCTAGTGATACCAGGCCGTTGGGATCCAGCACGGCGTTCCGTATTACCCTCCTGAACCCAGCGATTCCATATTCTGCTAACAGTCATTGGATCTCGACCAACGCGAGCAGCAATGTCGCGATACGATAAACCGCAATCGCGATAGGCTACAATCCGACCTTTATCAAAATCGGAAACGTGATGGTACGCATTCCTCCTCCTTACACGAGGCATCACAACAACGTTTCACCAGGCAACGTCGGTCAACTCTGTTTGTGTATGAGAAATCGGTTGGAAACTTTCCTCATATCAGCACGTTGTAGGTGTCGCTAGGGGCGCCAACCTTGTGTGAATGCTCTGAAAAGCTAATCATTTGCTTATCACAGTATCTTCTTCCTGTCGGTTAAATTTCGCGTCTGTAGCACGTCATCTTCGTGGTGTAGCAATTTTAATGGCCAGTAGTGTAACATCGGAAGTCATCAGACCCCTAGAACTTAGAACTACTTAAACCTAACTAACCTAAGGACATCACACACATCCATGCCCGAGGCAGGATTCGAACCCGCGACCGTAGCGGTCGCGCGGTTCCAGACTGAAGCGCTTAGAACCGCTCGGCCACTCCAGCCGACGGTCGCCTGCTGTAAAATATACACACAGGCATCAGACGCTAAGACAGCATCGTATGATTTTGCAGCCGATGAAGATTTTAGAATGTGGAAGCCAGCATAAATAACACCGCTTGCTATGCTCACCGGGCAAAACATTAGTGACCCCCTTCACGGAGCACATTTGTTGCTTTGGACAGCTGTAGAGCCGGCCGATGTGGCCGAGCGGTTCTAGGCGCTTCAGTCCGGAATCGCGCGACTGCTACGGTCGCAGGTTCGAATCCTGCCTCGGGCATGGATGTGTGTGATGTCCTTAGGTTAGTTAGGTTTATGTAGTTCTAAGTTCTAGGAGACTGATGACCTCAGATGTTAAGTCCCATAGTGCTCAGAGCCATCTGAACCATTTGGACCGCTGTAGAGCGTGTAGCACAGGTACCTGGCGGTCAGGCGATCGTCAATCGTTGACTCAAGTCATGGCAGTGAAGTGCCGTATATGTGTCAGTCGGTTTGCGGAAACAGCGCAGTAAGATGAGTCGGCATGAAGACATGACGGAATGGCAACAAGGAGCTCTGGAACTTGGACGCGCTTATGACGATTAGTTTGGCTTTCGGGAAGGCAAAGACGCCAGAGAGGCAGTTTTGAGACTGCGATTGACAATGGAAGCAACACTTAAGAAAAATCAAGACACATCCACAGGATTTGTCGACCTAGAAATAGCGTTCGACACTGTAAAGTGGTACAAGGTTTTCGAAATTTTGAGAAAAATAGAAGTAAGGTATAGGGAAAGATGGATAACATGATGAGGAGGGAACAGTACGAATTGTAGGCCAGGAACGAACTGATCGGAAAGACAGGGATGCAGTCTTTGCCCCTGCTTTGCAGTCTTTACTTTGAAGAAGTGGTCCCGGAAATAAAAGAAAGGTTCAACAGTGGAATTAAAATTCAGATTGAAACGATACCAATGAAAAGATTCGCTGATGACATATCTATTCTCAGTGCAAGTGAAGAAGACTTTCAAGACCAGTTGGACGGAAAAAACAGTCTACTTAGTACAGAATGTAGGTTGGAGGAAATCGAAGAAAGTCGAAAGTTATGAGGAATAGCAGAAATGATATTAGCGATAAACTTAACATTAAAATTGGTGACCACGAAGACGAAGTTGATCAATTATTTGTCTCAACAGCATGGTAAGGTATGATGGGCGAAGCAAGGAGGATGTAAAAAGTAGTCTAGCCTAGCCAAAGAGGTTATTCCTTGATAAAATAAGCGTAATAATATCGAACAAAGACCTTAATTTGGAGCAGAAATTTTTGGCAATGTCCGTTTGGAGCATGGTATTGTGTGACAGTGAACCCTGAACTGTGTGAAAACCGGAAAAGAAGACAATCGAAGCGTTTCAAAGGTGTTGCTACAGAAGAAAGTCGAAAATTAGGTGGACTGTTAAGGTAAGGAATCTGGAAGTTCTCTGTAGAACTGGTGAAGAAAGAAACATATGGAAAATGTTGACAAGCAGATGGGACAGGACAATAGGATACTTGTTAAGACATCAGCAAATAACATCCATGGAGTTAGAGAGAGCCATAGACAGTAAAACAGTAGAGGAAGACAGAGACAGGAATGCATCCAACAGAAAAATAATTGAGACATAGAGTGTAGGTTTCATTCTGAGATGAAGAGGTTGACACAAGAAGGGAATCCGTGGTGGGCAGCCACAAACCAATCAGCAAACTGATAACTCAAAAATGGAATTAAAGCATTTTTAAAAAAATTACCACACCATGAATTTACTTTCGGTTTATTGGTGTATCTACACGGACTATCCAACGAATCACTCGCAGCCATATAACCCGAAGTAGGAACAGTGGCCACAAAAATAGGTATACTGATAAGTCAAAACATTATGACCATCTGCTTAATAGCTTGTTTGTCCGCCCTTGGAAGGAAATACATCTCTGGTTCTACGCATCAGGGATCCGATGGTTTGTTGGTGGGTTTGTGGAAGTACACTATGTGATCCAAAGTGTCCGGACACCTGGCTGAAAATGACTTACAAGTTCGTGGCGCCCTCCATCGGTAATGCTGGAATTCAATATGGTGTTGCCCCACCCTTAGACTTGCTGACAGTTTCCACTCTCGCAGTCATACGTTCAATGAGGTGCTGGAAGGTTTCTTGGGAAATGGCAGCCCATTCTTCACGAAGTGCTGCACTGAGGAGAGGTATCGATGTCAGTCAGTGAGGCCTGGCACGAAGTCGGAGATCCAAAACATCCCAAAGGTGCTCTATAGGATTCAGGTCGGGACTTTGTGCAGACTAGTCCAATACAGGATTGTTATTGTTGTGTAACCACTCCGCCACAGGCGGTACATTATGAACAGGTGCTCGATCGTGTTGAAAGGTGCAATCTCCATTCCCGAATTGCTCTTCAACGATGGGAAGCAAGAAGGTGCTTAAAACATCAATGTAGGCCTGTGCTGTGGCAGTGACACGCAAAACAACAAAGGGTGCAAGCCCCCTCCATGAAAACACCACCACACCATAACACCACAGCCTCCGACTTTTACTGTTGGCACAACACATGCTGGCAGACGACGTTCACCGGGCATTCGCCATTCCCCTTCGCTGCCATCGGATCGCCACATTGTGTACCGTGATTCGTCATTCCACACAACGCTTTTCCACTGTTCAATCGTCCAATGTTTACGCTCCTTACACCGAGCGAGGCTTCGTTTGGCATTTACCATCGTGATGTGTGACTTATGAGGAGCCGCTCGACCATGAAATCCAAGTTTTCTCACCTCTCGCCTAACTGTCATAGTACTTGCAGTGGATCCTGATGCAGTTTGGAATTCCTGTGTGTTGGTCTGGTCAGATGTCTGCCTATTACACGTCACGACCCTGTTCAGCTGTCGGCGGTCTCTGTCTGTCAACAGACGACGTCGGCCTGTACGCTTTTGTGCTGTACGTGTCCCTTCACGTTTCCACTTCACTATCACATCGGAAACAGTGGACCTAGGGATGTTTAGGAGTGTGGAAATCTCGCGTACAGACGTATGACACAAGCGACACCCCATCACCTGACCACGTTCGAAGTCCGTGAGTTCCGCGGAGCGCCCCATTCTGCTCTCTCACGATTTCTACTAAGTACTGAGGTCGCTGACATGGAGTACCTGGCAGTAGGTGGCAACACAATGCACCAAATATGAAAAACGTATGTTTTTGGGAGTGTCCGGATACTTTTGACCACATAGTGTATGTGGCCTTAGATGTCTACGCACAGGTCATGTAATTCGCGTAAATAACGAGCCGCTGATTCGCGTACGCGGTGATGGCGCCCGATAACGACCCATATGGGTTCCATAGGATTTACATCAGGTGAATTTCGTCAGCGAGATATCAACATGAGTTCATTATAATGCTCCTCAAACCACTGTAGCATGGTTCTGGCTCCAGGACACGGGCAGTTACATGCGTGAAAGATGACATCAAACATGAAGGGATGCAGATGGTTCGCAGCTGTCAGCGTGTCTTCGATTACTACCTCAGGTCTCATGCAAGCGCAGGTGAATGTCTCCCATGGCGTAATGCTGCTCCCACCAGCCTGCGTCTGAGGCGCGCTGCACGTTTCGAGCTGCCGTTTACCTCGATGGCGGCGTTTGTGGAGACGACCACCGACCTAGTGTCACAAAAATGTGATTCGTCCGAAGAGCCGACACATTTCCATTGATCCGCAGTTGAGCCCCGATGGTCCAGTGCGCATTCGAAAGTAACTGACGATGTCATTAAGTCAACGTGTGAACACATGGAGGTGGTCTGCTGCAGGGCTCCCTGTTCCACAATGTGTGATGAACAACATGCTCTGAAACACTTGCGCACGCACCAGCATTGTTCTCTTTCGGCAGGGATGCCACAGATCCTACTTTACAGAGCAGATAACCCTCCGAACCCCGCATTCTGTAATACGAGGGCAGTTCAATAAGTAATGCAACACATTTTTTTTCTCGGCCAATTTTGGTTGAAAAAACCGGAAATTTCTTGTGGAATATTTTCAAACATTCCCGCTTCGTCTCGTATAGTTTCATTGACTTCCGACAGGTGGCAGCGCTGTACGGAGCTGTTAAAATGGCGTCTGTAACGGATGTGCGTTGCAAACAACGGGCAGTGATCGAGTTTCTTTTGGCGGAAAACCAGGGCATCTCAGATATTCATAGGCGCTTGCAGAATGTCTACGGTGATCTGGCAGTGTACAAAAGCACGGTGAGTCGTTGGGCAAAGCGTGTGTCATCATCGCCGCAAGGTCAAGCAAGACTGTCTGATCTCCCGCGTGCGGGCCGGCCGTGCACAGCTGTGACTCCTGCAATGGCGGAGCGTGCGAACACACTCGTTCGAGATGATCGACGGATCACCATCAAACAACTCAGTGCTCAACTTGACATCTCTGTTGGTAGTGCTGTCACAATTGTCCACCAGTTGGGATATTCAAAGGTTTGTTCCCGCTGGGCCCTCGTTGTCTAACCGAACACCATAAAGAGCAAAGGAGAACCATCTGTGCGGAATTGCTTGCTCGTCATGTGGCTGAGGGTGACAATTTCTTGTCAAAGATTGTTACAGGCGATGAAACATGGGTTCATCACTTCGAACCTGAAACAAAACGGCAATCAATGGAGTGGCGCCACACCCACTCCCCTACCAAGAAAAAGTTTAAAGCCATACCCTCAGCCGGTAAAGTCATGGTTACAGTCTTCTGGGACGCTGAAGGGGTTATTCTGTTCGATGTCCTTCCCCATGATCAAACGATCAACTCTGAACTGTATTGTGCTACTCTTCAGAAATTGAAGAAACGACTTCAGCGTGTTCGTAGGCACAAAAATCAGAACGAACTTCTCCTTCTTCATGACAACGCAAGACCTCACACAAGTCTTCGCACCCGAGAGGAGCTCACAAAACTTCAGTGGACTGTTCTTCCTCATGCACCCTACAGCCCCGATCTCGCACCGTCGGATTTCTATATGTTTGGCCCAATGAAGGACGCAATCCGTGGGACGCACTACGCGGATGATGAAGAAGTTATTGATGCAGTACGACGTTGGCTCCGACATCGACCAGTGGAATGGTACCGTGCAGGCATACAGGCCCTCATTTCAAGGTGGCGTAAGGCCGTAGCATTGAATGGAGATTACGTTGAAAAATAGTAGCTGATAGATTGGGGAATAACCTGATGTATTTCAATGCTGAATAAAACAACCCCTGTTTCAGAAAAAAAATGTGTTGCATTACTTATTGAACTGCCCTCGTAGTTGTAGATGTCCAACCATTTAGCGCCTAGTGATAGTTTCACTGCCCTTCTATCTCTTTCCGTAGATACTCTCGACAATAGCATGTGAGCAATCGACCAGCTTTGCCATTTTCTAGATACTCGTCACAGGCTCTGCGTAATAACAATCTGCCCTTTGTCAAAGCCGCTTATCTCAATGGATTTCCCCATTTGCAGCCCACATCTTCGCTAGGGTGATCCCTGATCCTGCACCGCCTACATGATTTCGTTATAGCGTCACGTGTCGGCAATGCCACCAAACGGCATCTAACATCGCGGTGGGCGGTAGTCATATAGTTGTTGCTGATAAGTGTATATATGGTTCATACGAACCAAGGAGCAAGGGCAATAGGCAATCTGTACATCCAGCGATATGATAATGCTGTAACTGATAAGGAGTACGTTATCAGGGGGCGTACGAGCCCGGATAACAATCTTAACTCAAATCACTTCCCGTGTCAGGCCGCACACTTGTGCTAGCTATATTCACGGTCACCCCCATACCCCTCCCCCTGGGGAATCACCGGAAGTTAATCAAGGTCATCCTGAGGAGCCCCACCTCCCACTATCCACGTACCTTAGATAAGTGGGCTGAGTCATGACAGAACTTGATACCAGTCATGTGACATAAAACTGGCAGGAAACCCCTGGACCCGTGGGAGCCCCTTAAGCTGGAGGGAAACCCCTCCCCTCCCCACTGGACCAATAAAATTCGAGTTCCCTCCTATCCCCTTATCAACTTTTATAACTTGTTCAACTGGATAGGCCTCTTCATACATGATGGAAAGGGGTTCAGGTTTGTTATAAACAAATTAACAATAATTCTATAGTGAAAATAATAACAATTATATAACACATTAACTTACAGTTTATTATTAGAAATTTTTCAGAAGTACAACTTTTACAACTAATATTTTTGTTGTTTATTAACATTTCTTATGTTCTCTGGCCGGCAGCTGTGGCCGAGCGGTTCAAGGCGCTTCAGTCCGGAACCGCGCTGCTGCTACGGTCGCAGGTTCGAATCCTGCGTCGGGCATGGATGTGTGTGATGTCCTTAGGTTAGTTAGGTTTAAGCAGTTCTAAGTCTAGGGGACTGATGACCTCAGATGTTAAGTCCCATAGTGCTTGGAGCCATTTGATTTGATAGTTGCTCTCTAAGCTCGAAAAACTTGCAGGGGAAGTTCATGCGTTTTATCGCAACAACATTCCCACGACCAACTCACAGGAGAATAATGCAGTATACAAGCAGGCAGTTAAATGTCACTCGTGGGCTGCCATTGGATAAAAAGCGAATACTTCCGACAGAGATTACTGTCATCTAATGGGCAAATTCTGTGGCGTAGCATACAAAGCAGCAACTTAAAGTAGCCACGACATGTACCCGTCTTTCTCCACAATTTGAACAGGTTATTACGCTCACTTCCTTGTTGAGCTCTTGGGTGACTTCGGTTTGAAAGACAAGGTCAGTGTCATTTCAGTCACCATTGAAAAGTATACATTTCATTTTCCAGGCGAATCACGTCCAAAATAACTCTCCGCTTCTTGGATTCGCTACGCTTTATGCACGTGTCTCTTCAGAAACTTGCTGTGACAATGCATCAGGAGGGCATGCAAATCACCAGAGCCACATATCCCGATGATACAAAGTTTTAGCTTGTGAAGAAGAAAGGGTATTTACACACGAATACCTGAATTCGATAGAGAGGTTTTATGAAACCACTTCGCCATAGATAACCACGTTCTCCAGTAAACTAACAGGCACTGCAGGAACGAATGCTGAGTACGAGCACGTGGTGAATGTTTGTCGGGATTTCAGCATCACTGATTTAGGGGAATATGCTAGGTTATACACGAACACTAATATACGATTGCTCGCAGACATTTTCGAGAAATTCTAGAGTCTATGCCTGGACACATACTTTCTGGATTCTGCCTTCTGTTACGCCACGCCAGCGCTTTCGTGGGATGCATGTGTTAGTATCGAACTAGTGCGCGACATTGACATGCTGCCCTTCCTCAAATGTGGGATTTGCAGGGTACTTCGCCGGTGCGTGAGCAGCTATGTCAAGGTGAATAACACGCGAATGAGCTAGAAGTTCAAGCCATATGACAATTTAAGTTTCATCCTTCACCAAGATGTAAACAACCTCTACAGATATGCCATGTCACAAACTAACTCTATCGTTTAGATGGTTTCAATGGCTACCTGAATATGAAATCGTCAGATTAAAGGAAAAGATCAATGATGTGGCTGCAGAAGCTGCTGACGGACATTTTATGTAGATAGAATTGGAATATCTCACCCATTCACCCATTTGCATGACATGCTCAATGACTTCCCGCTGTGTGTGAAGCCCGTAGTCCCATAAAGTGGTAACATCCCAGAGCTGTTGGTAATCCTTAGGAATACTTAGTGGTGTATTTAACACTACAGAAACTCCCAGCAGTGTCACAGGTTTGGGGTGGATATTGTTAGAATCACCAGCGGCACCTCCTTTAAGCAATGTTGCTGGTTGTAGGAGTTTATTGATGTAAAAATCAAACAGAGGGCACTCGTGACGTGTAACTTTGAAAGTAATTTTTACAAATTATTGAACAGTTAAATTTTTGAAAAGCCATGGAAAATATTAGAGAATTCCGTAGAATTCATTTAGTTTACCAGTGTGGGCTTCGTCATTTTGGAGCAAGGGACTACACTGAACCATGTTCAGTGAAGCACTAACTGCTGTGGAGCTTACCAAGGTTTCATTGTAGTTCACGAAGCCTGTCTGTATCTGTACTGGAACTGTCCAAAATCTAAATGTGCCGATTACACTCTGAGTTGGCGAAGTTAGTTTAAGCACTGACGAAAACAAAAATTGCAACACCAAGAAATGATTAATGTTGAGTAACGAAATTTCGAAATACGTTTGTCTAGGTAATATATTTAAGTGATTAATATTGCTAAATCACAGATTAATGTAAGCACGAGGTAAGCCCTTGCAAACGTAAAATGCTGATGCATAAATAACCGGTGTAACCGCCAGAATGTTGTATGCAAGTATGCAGACGTGCATGCATTGTATTCTACATATACCGTATGTCACTTTGTGGGACAGTGTTCCATGCCTGTTGTACTTGGTCGGTAAATACAGGGACAGTTAATGATCGATATGGATGACGCTGGAGTTGTCGTCCGATGTCCCTTATATGACAGATCTGGTGATCGAGCAGGCCAGGGCAACATCTCAGCACTCTGTGCTGTTCGCTGGGTTACAACAGCGGTATGTGGATGAGCGTTATCGTATTGGAAAACACCTCCGGGAATGCTGTCCATGAATGGCAGCACAATACATCGAATCATCAGACCGACACACAAATTTGCAATCAGCGCGCGTGGGGTGACTACGAGAGTGGTGTTGCTGTAATACGAAATCGCACACCCGACTATAGCCCCAGGTGTAAGTCCAGCGTGTCTAGCATGCAGACTTGTTGGCTACAGGTCCTCAACCGTCCTCTAGCTGACCTACTCACGACCATCACTGGCACCGAGGCAGTGCAATGCTGAACCCAATAAACGGTATGAATCTGGACGTCGATGTCTACGGCTCGCTGGATCTCGTGGACGAACGTAGCAAGCAAAGTTCCAAAAGAGCTCTGTTTCTGGATACTACACTCCTGGAAATGGAAAAAAGAACACATTGACACCGGTGTGTCAGACCCACCATACTTGCTCCGGACACTGCGAGAGGGCTGTACAAGCAATGATCACACGCACGGCACAGCGGACACACCAGGAACCGCAGTGTTGGCCGTCGAATGGCGCTAGCTGCGCAGCATTTGTGCACCGCCGCCGTCAGTGTCAGCCAGTTTGCCGTGGCATACGGAGCTCCATCGCAGTCTTTAACACTGGTAGCATGCCGCGACAGCGTGGACGTGAACCGTATGTGCAGTTGACGGACTTTGAGCGAGGGCGTATAGTGGGCATGCGGGAGGCCGGGTGGACGTACCGCCGAATTGCTGAACACGTGGGGCGTGAGGTCTCCACAGTACATCGATGTTGTCGCCAGTGGTCGGCGGGAGGTGCACGTGCCCGTCGACCTGGGACCGGACCGCAGCGACGCACGGATGCACGCCAAGACCGTAGGATCCTACGCAGTGCCGCAGGGGACCGCACCGCCACTTCCCAGCAAATTAGGGACACTGTTGCTCCTGGGGTATCGGCGAGGACCATTCGCAACCGTCTCCATGAAGCTGGGCTACGGTCCCGCACACCGTTAGGCCGTCTTCCGCTCACGCCCCAACATCGTGCAGCCCGCCTCCAGTGGTGTCGCGACAGGCGTGAATGGAGGGACGAATGGAGACGTGTCGTCTTCAGCGATGAGAGTCGCTTCTGCCTTGGTGCCAATGATGGTCGTATGCGTGTTTGGCGCCGTGCAGGTGAGCGCCACAATCAGGACTGCATACGACCGAGGCACACAGGGCCAACACCCGGCATCATGGTGTGGGGAGCGATCTCCTACACTGGCCGTACACCACTGGTGATCGTCGAGGGGACACTGAATAGTGCACGGTACATCCAAACCGTCATCGAACCCATCGTTCTACCATTCCTAGACCGGCAAGGGAACTTGCTGTTCCAACAGGACAATGCACGTCCGCATGTATCCCGTGCCACCCAACGTGCTCTAGAAGGTGTAAGTCAACTACCCTGGCCAGCAAGATCTCCGGATCTGTCCCCCATTGAGCATGTTTGGGACTGGATGAAGCGTCGTCTCACGCGGTCTGCACGTCCAGCACGAACGCTGGTCCAACTGAGGCGCCAGGTGGAAATGGCATGGCAAGCCGTTCCACAGGACTACATCCAGCATCTCTACGATCGTCTCCATGGGAGAATAGCAGCCTGCATTGCTGCGAAAGGTGGATATACACTGTACTAGTGCCGACATTGTGCATGCTGTGTTGCCTGTGTCTATGTGCCTGTGGTTCTGTCAGTGTGATCATGTGATGTATCTGACCCCAGGAATGTGTCAATAAAGTTTCCCCTTCCTGGGACAATGAATTCACGGTGTTCTTATTTCAATTTCCAGGAGTGTATGTTGATTCTTATAGTTGTCCGTTCTCCAAAAACGTCATAATGTCTGAGGACAAAACATGTTCTATAATCTACAACAGATTAACATCAGCGACAGAGACCTATAATTACGTGCATCTGTCCTTTAATTTCACTTATTATACAGAAGTAAAAAAAATATGTTTAACAAAAATATAAGTTTTTTTTTCTCCTGTGCCAAGTTCTTCACCTGAGAGTAGCACTTTCGACCTACGTCCTCACTTATTTGTTGGATGTATTACAATCTCTGTCTTCCTCTACAGTTTTTACCCTCTACAGTTCTCTCTAGTACCGTGGAATTTATTCCCTGATGTCTTAACAGATGTCTTTATCATCCTGTCCCTTCTCCCTATCAGTGTTTTCCACTTATTTATTTCCTCTCCGTTTCTGCAGAGAACCTCCTTATCAATTACCTTATCACCCTACCTAATTGTCAACATTCGTCTGTAGCACCACATTTCAGATGCTTCGATTCTTTTATGGTACGGTTTTCCCACAGTCCATGTTTCAGTACCATAGAATACTGTGCTCCAAACATACCTTCTCAGAAATTTCTTTCTCAAATTAAGGCTTATGTTTGATACTAGTAGACGTCTCTTGGCCAGGAATGCCCTTTTTGCCGGTGCTATTCTGTTTTTTACGTCCTCCTTGCTCCGTCAGTCGTTGGTTATTTTGCTGCCTAGGTAGTAGAACTCTTTACCTCATCTACTTCACGACCATCAATCCTGATGTTAAGTTTCTCGCTGTTCTCATTTCTACCACTTCTAATTATGTTCGTCCTTCTTCGACTCACTCTCAGTCTATATTCTGTACTCATTAGATTGTTCACTCAATTGAGCAGATCATCTAATTTCTCTTCACTGTCACTCAGGATAGAAATGTCATAAGCGAATCGTATCATTGATATCCTTTCACCTTGTATTTTAATTCCACTCCTGAACCTTTGATTTATCTCCACCATTGCATCTTCGATGTACATATTGAACAATAGGGGCGAAAGACTACATCCCTGTGTTACACCCTTTTTAATTCGAGTAGCGGCGCGCGGACTAGGGCGTCATATCACGGTCCGCGCGGCTCCCTCCGTCGGAGGACATGGGTATGTGTGTCGTCCATAGCGTAAGTTAGTTTAAGTTAAGACCGATGGCTTCAGCAGTTTGGTCCCATAAGACCACAAGTTTCCAAGTTAATTCGAGCAGTTCGTTCTTGGTCGTCCACCCTTAATACTCCCTCTAGGCTCTTGTACATATTGTATATTACCTGCCTCTTCTTATAGATTAACCCAATTTTTATCATAATTTCGAACATCTTGCACCATTTGACATTGTCGAATACTTTTTCCAGGTCGAAAAATTCAGTGAATGTGTCTTTATTTTTCTTTAGTCTTCCTTCCATTGTCAACCGCCTCTTTGGTGCCTTTACGTTTCCTAAAGCAAACAGATCGTCATCTAACATACCCTCAATTTTCTTTTTCATTTTTCTTCAAAGTGGTTCAAATGGCTCTGAGCACTATGGGACTTAACTTCTGAGGTCATAAGTCCCCTAGTACTTAGAACTACTTAAACCTAACTAACCTAAGGACATCACACACATCCATGCCCGAGGCAGGATTCGAACCTGCGACCATAGCGGTCGTGCGGTTCCAGACTGTAGCGCCTAGAACCGCTCGGCCACATCGGCCGGCTTTCCATTTTGCTGTATATTATTCTTGTAAGCTGCTTGAATGCATGAGCTGACAAGCTTATTGTGCGATAATTCTCGCAGTTGTCAACTCTTGCAATCTTCGGAGTTGTGTGGATGATGTTTCTTCCGAAAGTCAGATGGTATATCGCCAGTCTCGTAGATTCTACACGCCAACCTGAATAATCGTTTTGTTGCCACTTCCCCCAGTGATTTTAGAAATTCTGATGGAATGTTATCTGTCCTTTCTGCCTTATTCTATCTTAAATCTTCCAAAGCTCTTTTGAACTCCGATTTTAACGCTGGATCCCCTATCTCTTCTATATTGATTTCTGCTTCTTGTTCTATCACGTCATCAGACAAGTCTTCTCCATCACAAAAGTCTTCAATGTACTCTTTCCACCTATCTGCTCTCTCCTCTGCATTTAGAATTCCCATTACACTCTTGATGTTACCACCTTTACGTTTAATTTCGCCGAAGGTTGTTTTGACCTTACTATATGCTGACTCAGTCCTTCCGCTGATAATTTCTTTTTCGATTTCTTCACATTTTTCGTGCAGCCACTTCGCCTTAGCTTCCCTGCCCTTGCTATTTATTTCATTCCTAAGTGGCTGTTTCTGTATTCCTGGATTTACCTGAGCATTTTTGTACTTCCTTCTTTCATCGATCAACTAAAGTATTTGTCCGCAGCTCGTGGTCGTGCGGTAGCGTTCTCGCTTCCCGCGCCCGGGTTCCCGGGTTCGATTCCCGGCGGGGTCAGGGATTTTCTCTGCCTCGTGATGACTGGGTGTTGTGTGATGTCCTTAGGTTAGTTCGGTTTAAGTAGTTCTAAGTTCTAGGGGACTGATGACCATAAATGTTAAGTCCCATAGTGCTCAGAGCCAGCCAACTAAAGTATTTCTGCTGTTACCCATGGTTCCTTCACAGTTACCTTCTTTGTACCTGTCTTCTTCTTTCCTACATTTGTGACAGCTCTTTTTAGAGATGACCACTCCACTTCAACTTGACCGCCTATCGAGCTATTCTTTGTAGCAGTATCTGTAGGCTCAGAGAATTTCAAGCGTATCTTTTCATTCCTTAGCCCCTCCGTATCCCACTTCTTTGCGCACTGATTCTTTCTGAATTGGCTCTGAAGCTTCAGCCTACTCTTCATCACTACTAAATTGTGACCTGAATCTACTGCTGGGTACGCCTTACGATCCACTATCTGATTTCGGAATCACTGCCTGACCATGATGTAATCTAACTGAAATCTTACCGTGTCTCCCGGCCTTTTCCGAGTATACCTCCCCCTTTCGTGATTCTTGGACAGAGAATTCGCTATTATTAGCTGAAATTTATTGCAGAAATCTATTACTCTTTCTCCTCTCTCATTCCTAGAACCAAGCCCACTTTCTTCTGTAATCCGTTTTTTCTATTCCTTCCCTACAACCGCATTCCAATCTCCCATGACTATTAGATTTTCATCTCCTTTTACGTATTGAATTACCTGTCCAATATCTCCATATACTTTCTGTATCACTTCATCTTCGGTTTGCGACGCCGGCATGTATACCTGAACTATCGTTGTCGGTGTTGGTTTGCTGTCGATTCTAATGAGAGTTATCCTACCACTGAACAGTTCACTATAACTCACTCTCTGCCTTACCTTCTATTCATAACGAATCCTACTCCCATTATACCATTTCCTGTTGCTGTTGGTTTTACCCTGCACTTATCTGACCTTATCTTCTTTCTGTTTCACTTGTCTAACCCCCACTATATCTGGAATGTGCCTTTGCATCTCCCTTTTCAGATTTTCTAGCTTCCCTACCACGATCAAACTTCTGACGTTCCACGCCCCACTCGTAGAACATTATCTTTACGCTGGTTGTTCAATATTTTTCTTATGGTCACCTATCCCTTGGCAGTACCCCCTGAAGATCTGAATGGGAGAGCAGCTCAGAATCTTTTGCCAATGGAGAGATCATGATGACATTGTTTTCAATTACTTGCAACATCTCCTGTGGATACACGTTATGTGTCTTTAAATACAGTGGTTTCATTGCCTTCTGCATCTCACGTCGTTGATCATTTCTGATTTTTCCAACTTTAGGGGCAGTTTCTCATCCCAAGGGCAAGAGAGAGTCCTAAACCTCTTTCCACTCCTCGGGCCTCTTTGACAAGGCTGCTGACAGATTGGAAGAATTATGGTAACTTCTTATGCCAGAAGCCTTCGACCGCCATTGCTGATGACTTTTTTAATTCAAAATTTAAGAGTTGGTAGCGGATCTAGGACATTTTGTTTAGTTATCTATGCGGCTACCCCTAGAGACAACGAGTCTTTCAAGTACATGTTGTTGAATAAGGGCGCCACAGTTCATCAGTGCTAAGGGCTCCGTGTGACAGTAATCTCAGAAAGTAAACTCGGCTCCAGCTGGTGTATTTCTGGCAAGAGCAGTTCAGCCCACCACCTACCAAAAGCCACTAATTTAAATGGGGTCGAAGCAAAACTAATAGTCACTTATATTCTAGTGGGGTTCTCGTCAAACCATGTAAGCTTCCGTTCTCTTTTGTCTAGTCACAGAGCATTTCCCCACAAGCATGACTGATATGAGGAGCCCATTTCCAGTCTTGGTCACGAGGGGAATTTCAAAGTGAGATTTATCGGGATGTTCCTTAAAGGACGTCATATTTTGTCTTTGTCAATGTAATGTATACCAGCTACACACGTAACAGATAACGTTAGCTATATTTTGAACAAGTCATAATCCGAATCGGAAAATTAGAAAAGTGGCATTTCTTTTATTGTAACTATCTTCGAGTTCCAAACAGGCACTTGAAGGAGAATGAAAATGTTATTCTTGGAGGCAGACATTGTACATACTTTGTGTTACATTCGCAGGATGAATGCAAAACGCAATGTGTCTTGTAGAACACTGGAGATTTATTAAACTTAAACACATCTGCAATAATGCAATGCTGTACAGACTAGGAACAAAGAACTGGGAGTCATATCACAGCATTTTCGGCAACAGTCGAAGGTAACGTATTTGTAGTACTCGCACAAAATAGCTTCGACTATGTGCAGACATCCATTATCGTTCTCAGCACTAGGTGAATCCATTCCTTTGTTACCAAGCGGCGGTCGCAACAGTCTGCTGTCGCTCGTTGAGCTGCGCGCTTTGTCCATTGTGAACGAAATACACTGAGATGACAGAAGTCATGCGATAGCGACATGAATATATACAGATGGTGGTAATATCATGTACACGAGGTATACAAGGGCAGTGGGTTTGGCGGAGCTGTCACTTGTACTCAGGTGATTCGTGTGAAAAGGTTTCCGACGTGATTGTGGCCGCACGACGGGAATTAAGAGGCTCTGAACACGGAATGGTAGTAGGAGTTAGGCGCATGGGACATTCCATTTCGGAAATCGTTAGGGAGTTCGATATTCCGAGTTCCACAGTGTCAAGAGCGTGTTGAAAATATTTCATTTCAGGCATTACCTCTCACCAAGACAACGCAGTGGCCGACGGCCTTTACTTAAACCGAGACCGGCGGCGTCTACGTAGAGTTGTCAGCGCTACCGGTTAAGCTACACTGCGTGAAATGACCGCAGAAATCAATGTGAGACGTACGACGAACGTATCCATTAGGACAGTGCGGCGAAATTTGGAGTTAATGGGCTATGGCAGCAGACGACCAAACGAGCGCCTTTGCTAACAGCACGACATCGCCTGCAGCGCCTCTCCTGGGCTCGTGATCGTGTCGGTTGGACCCTAGACGACTGGAAAACTGTGGTCTGGTTAGATGAGTCCCGATTTCAGTTGCTACGAGCTGATGGTAGGATTAGAATGTGGCGCAGATCCCACAAACCCATAGACCCAAGATTTCAGCAAGCTGACGGTTGGTCCATAATGGTAGGGGCTGTGTTGACATGGAATGGAATGGATCCTCTGGTACAACTGAACTGATCGTTGACTTGGAGCAAGTTGCATTCATGGACTTCATGTTCCCAAACCACGATGTCACCTGTTCACAATTAATCGCAATTGGTTTTCAAGAACATTCTGGACAATTCGAGCAAATAATCGCTCAACATGAATCCCATCGAGCTTTTATGGGACATAACCGGGAGATCAGTTCATGGGCGCAGTCCTGCACTGTCAATACTTTCGCAATTATGGATGTCGGTAGAGCCAGCTTGGCTCGATATGCCTGCTGGGGTCTTCGAACGACTTGTTGATTCCACGCCACGTCGAACTGCTGCACTACACTGGGCAAATGGAGGTCCGATGTTTACAACAACATAAGTGAAGAAATAGCATATTTATTTTTATACCGCGTAAGCTTTTCGTAAGTTACCGACTTAACTTTTCCTCTTTGTTTAATAACATACTGTTTCAGAACTCTGTCACAATTTTAAATGCACTGAGATGTTAGCGAGGTAAGATTGTGTAAACTCTGCTCTGTCTTGGCAAAAGAAGCTTTTTAACATGGCAGCAAGAGAAATGTTTGCGTTACTCAAAAATCGACGCTGATAACAATTCCCTGAAAAAATTAAATAAAATAAACAAAAGCAAAATAAAACGCCCTTTCTGTTGCAGTTTCAGATTAATTCTACAACCAATTGTGCTTTTAATAACTAATGGTTTACTCTACCGGTTATTGATTGTTGTCCGCAGCTAGTGGTCGTGCGGTAGCGTTCTCGCTTCCCGCGCCCGGGTTCCCGGTTTCGATTCCCGGCGGGGTCAGGGATTTTTTCTGCCTCGTGATGACTGGGTGTTGTGTGATATCCTTAGGTTAGTTAGGTTTAAGTAGTTCTAAGTTCTAGGGGACTGATGAGCATAGATGTTAAGTCCCATAGTGCTCAGAGCCATTTGAACCATTTTATTGATTGTTGTGGCATAACATCTCAATATGATTGTTTGTAGACACGCTATCTGTAGCTTTATATTTTTGCTTTTGAATTCAGTTTTATTAAAAGGTTGAACTACACCTCCTTGCCATCTCGATGAACGCTCGCAGTGGAACCCCCATCACCACAGTTGTCCCCTTCCCAGACAAGCAATCTTTGCAGGTATGGGCCAAGTTATTTCGTAAGGACTTTATGTTAATTACTGACAGGAGATAGAGAAAAACGGTTTTCGCATTGTGCACCACGGAGAGGTTTACTATTGCAATTTCGAGAGAGCACTTTGCAGGTAGAGTCATACAACACATTAATTTCTCCCACACACATTTCTCGAAATGAGCACGGCGACAAAAATTCGAGAAATTTGAGGCAGTACAGAGGTTTACCGACAACCGTGCTGCCCACGTGCCATTCGTGAGTGGAACAGGGAAAGGGGGGGGGGGGGACACTTAGTGGTACCAGAAGTACTCTCTGCCGCCACCGTTAAGTGATGTAGATGTAGACTTGAAATCAGCGCTGGAAAAATAACCGGAAACCGTTGGAAATCTTATTTCAAACAGAAAATTAGGAAAAAAAATGTTTAGCAGTGTTATGTTAGTATGAAGACTGCTCTGACATCAGGAAAATATCTTTTCTTGATGTCAAAATAATATTTAATTAGACTAGATTCAACCAAATCTATGCAATCAAGTCTTAAGTTATTGTGTATATTATAAATGTTTTGCTTTTGTAGCCGGCCGGAGTGGCCGAGCGGTTAAAGGCGCTACAGTCTGGAACCGCACGACCACTACGGTCGCAGGTTCGAATCCTGCCTCGGGCATGGATGTGTGTGATGTCCTTAGGTTAGTTAGGTTTAAGTAGTTCTAAGTTCTAGGGGACTTATGACCACAGCAGTTGAGTCCCATAGTGCTCAGAGCCATTTGAACCATTTTTTTGCTTTTGTAACAGTAATGATGGTGAAGCCAGGAAGCCATAACTAGAATTCTATCGAGTTACGAAATGAGAAAAGAAAAGGGACACAATGAACTGTAACATAATGCAATATCCTGTCTGCCAAATAATAATGTCTAAAAGATACCCTACGGACACAAGTTGAATTTCCCTACTTCAACCGACAGTCAAAGTGAGATTTGTTGTACAGCTACTAATAGTTTTTAAGTTTTCTGCAGTATTTAATTAATCCCTGGCATACTAAGAACAACGGACCTTGCCGAAATTGAGTGACTTGTGTGCTGCAACGATGTTCAACCACAACGGATGATGGTGATGATGTTTGATTTGTGGGGCGCTCGAATGCTCGGTCATCAGCGCCCGTACAAAGTACCAAGTTTTACTCGGTCCAATCTAGCCTCTGTCATAAATGATGATGATGAAATTATGAGGACAACACAAACACCCAGTCCCCAGGCATAGAAAATCCCCAATCCGGCCAGGAATCGAAGCCGGCACCTCGTGATCCAGAGGCAGCAAATCACAGTGGAGAGATAGCTATGGAAAAGCCAGAGACATATATGATTCTTGAAGAGAGGCAACAGGCTTTTCAGTAGTTGCAAGGATAATAGTGCGGATGATTGACTGATCTGGCCCTATGACATTAACCAACCTGGCTTTGTGAGCGGCTGAGTTCTGGGGGAAACTACAGACGTTACTTCTCCTGAGAGCAGTCATTGCTACTGTATGTTTAGGTTATGATAACATCCTCTTGAGTAAAATATTCTGAAGGCAAAACACTCTACTCAAATCTCTGGGTGAGAACTGCTCAGGAGATCATTGTCATTGTGGTGTGCGTCCTGTAAGACCTTCGGTACACACACCATCAGATTATTTGACTTGTCGCTCTAGCGAAGTAGGCGAGTGTCAGCAATATGTTTCGTGGTCTTATCGTGGCGTGTTTATCTTCTGCCATTAGGTCAGACAATAGAAATGCCACTTGCACACTTAGCGTAGCAGATTGATGGTGACCAACTTTAAACAGAACTTGATTTATTTTCACACACATTTATTAAAATAATAACAATCATAAACCTTACTTAACTTGATTCTGGATGCTATTTACAATTGACAATCTGAAGTTCCTTTGGTCTTGGTACGTTAATCTTATTCTCACATATCTCTGATACTTGATAAAGTGTCTATACATTTCTCTTCATGGCTATGTACAGGAATGTGATAATCTTATTAGGCGCAAACAGACTAATGCAGACTAACTAATCGGAGGTCTGTACACTCGTTATAATACCTCGCACGTTCAGGTATCACTTCGCGAGTGTGATCCGCGAGGAGAAAATGGTTCTACGTTAGCAGCAATCTCATTGGCTGCGTTACATATTAATACGCGGATCGGCGGAAGCAGAATTTGGTCCGTCTCTAAGACAGCGCCATCTCGTAGTGCGGAGACGGACGAGCGCTGCGCCTGCGCTATTGTGCTTAGTGGGGCGCGCTCTAGTGGGAAAGTTGTGTACGCGCTGACTACGCGGAACTATGTACACAACAGTCACATGGCAAACAAAATTGGCATTCTATTGATCGGAGTGTGGAATGTTACATCCCTTAATAGGTAGGTAAGTCAGAAAATTTAAAAAGCGAAATGGATAGATTGAAGTTAGATAAAGTGAAGAGAGATGGCAGGAAGAACAGGACTTCTGGTCAGGTCAGTGTAGAGCTGTCAACAAAAACTCAAATAGCGGCAGGTGTTGTGTAACGGCGTAAGTTTTTGTATAAATGATTTTCTTTTTGACATATGACCATGTGCAGACTTCGTCATCTACGTCAGTTACAGCACACTTCAAAATTATTTAAATTCTTTTTAAATTGTCTCTGAATGGTTCTTGAACGAAATTGTAAAACATCATCATCATTGGAGTCGTATGCGCAGAATTACGTCACTCAGTCCAATTGGTTTGCGCAAACTTTTTCAATTTAGATGTCGTTTGTTTCTTCTCAGAAATTATATTAATGCAAGTGATCTGCTTTAATAAATATTAGAACCACATTGAATAAACTTACAAGAATCAAACTCGCGATGAACGCTGTCAAAAATTAATAATCTTGTCAAATAAATTACTTAACATAATTCTTCATAAATAAATTCTCGGTACACGTATTTAAACTTTTGTAGCATCCACTAGTTTATTATCTTCCTACATATAGACGTGAACCTGCGCCTTGACAAGACAGAACTGAACATTTACAACATGATTAAACTTTCTATGACGTCATTGTTGTAGAAACATTACAAATTCTTAATTTTTCAATTTTTAGAAGCACGACGCAACAAATCGGTTTCAGGATCTTCTGTTGCTCTCTGGCTGTCGGCCCGCGACGTATAGTGGCTGGCAATTTTCTCTCTGGTCCCGGCAGTGAAGATGCTGTCTCCGTTCGTTGCGCCGCCCTCTCCGTACATGAAACATAAAAAATAAATACAAACTTTAGATATTTCACAACATTACAAAATACATAAACAAAACACTAAATTAAACTTATATTCACCTGCAAACTGGGCTGACACTGGTGGATGGGTGACGCTTCAATTTCATCTCCCACTAAACAGGGTAGGTGTAGGGTCAATAATGAATAAGAAAGTACAATTGCAAGTAAGCTATTGTTAACAGCATAGAAAACACATTAGCACAAGCAAGACAGAAACGAAGTTAAGACTCACCAGAGCACTAAAAATTTATATGCCAACTAGCTCCTCAGATGACGAAGATATTGAAAGAATATATTAAGAAATAAAAGAAATTATATTGATGGTTAAGGGAGACGAAAATTTTTTTGTAATGAGGTACTGTACTTCGATAGTAGGATAAGGAAGATAAGGGAAAAGTAGTATGTGAACGTGGACTGGGGGAAAGGAATGAAAAGGAAAGCCACATGGTAGAATTTTGCACAAAGCGTAAGTTAATCATCGCTAACACATGTTTTAAGAATCATATAAGAACGCTGTAAACATAGAAGAGACATGGAAACACTGGAAGCTTTCAGATTTATTGTATAAGGGTAATACAGAGACTTTGAAACCAGATTTTAAACTGTAAGACTTTTTCAGGCGTCGGTGTGGACTTTGACCGTACTTTATTGGTTAGAAACTGCAAGTTAAAACTGAAGAAATCTCGAAAAGGGACATGGGAACTGGATAAATTGAAAGAACCAGAGGTTGTTGAGACTTTCAGAGGAGCATTGGGCAATGATCGACTGTAACAGGGGAAAGAAATACGATAGAAGACGAACGGATAGCTTTGAAAGTTGAAATAGTGAAGGCAACTGAGGACCAAATACGTAAGAAGAGAAGACCCAGTTGAAACCTTGGATAACACACACAGGATACTGAATTTATTTGACGAAAGAAGAATATATAAAATAGTCAACACAGAAACAGAAAAAATGAGATCGGTAGGAAGTGCAAAATTTCTAAGCAGGAATGGCTAAAGGACAAATGTAAGGCTTTAGAAGCATGCATGACTAGGAGAAAGATTACAGCAGCATCTAGGAAAACTAAAGATACCTATGGAGTAAAGAGAAGTAACTTTTGAATATCAAGATCTTAGATGTCATGGCAGTCCTAAGCAACGAAGGAAAAGCTGAAAGTGGAAGCAATATAAGAGGGGTTGTACAAAGGAGATAAACTTGAAGACAATAGTACAGAAAGCGAAAAGGAAGAAGATGAAGATGAGATGGGAGGTATGATACTACAAGAAGAATATGAAAGAGCGCTGAAAGATGTAATTGGAAACATGATACCTGGATTAAACAACACCCTCTCAGATTTATTGAGCTCCTTGCGAGAGTGAACCATGACAAAACTATTCCACCTCATGTGCAGGATGTATGCGACAAGTGAAATACCCTGAGTCTCAAGAAGAATATAATAATTCCAGCCCAAAGGTGGTAGGTGCTGACAGATGTGAATATTACCGAACTTTCAGTTTAATATGCCATGGTTGCAAAATATTGACACAAATCATTTGGAAAAGGATGGAAAAACTGGCAGAAGCCTACCTTACGAATTTCCGGAGAAGTGCATGAACATACGAGGCAATTCCAATCCAGCAACTTATCGTAAAAGATATAGTGAAGAAAGGCAAACTTTCGTTTATAGTAGTTGTAGATTTAAAGAAAGCTTTTGACGAGGTTGACTAGACTACACACGGAATTTTGAACGTAGCAGAGATAAAATACAGAAAGCAAATCTTATTTATGAATCGTAGAGAAAGTGGACAGCAGTTATGAAAGATGAGCAACATGAAACAGAAATCATTGTTGAGACGAGAGTGATACAAGGTTATTGGCTACACCCAGTGTTATTCAATGTGAACGTTGAGTAAGCAGTGAAAGGCATTAATATGAAATTTGGAAAGGTAATTAAAGTTGCAATAGGAGAAACACTTGCCGATAGCGCTGTAATTCTGTCACAGACAGCAAAGGCCTCGGAAAAGAAACTGAACAAAACTGATAGTGTCTTGAAAAAAGGTTATAAGATTAGCATCAACGAAAGTAAAACAAGAGTAATGGAGTGTAGTTGAATTAAATCAGACGATGCTAGGGAATTAGATTAGAAAATCAACATTAAAAGTAGTAATGTTGTTATTTGGGCAGTAAAATAATTGATGATGGCCGAAGTATGGGGTATATAAAATCCAGACTAAGTACAGCAAGAAAAGTATTTCCGGAAAAGAGGAATTTGTTGATGGCTAATGTCAATGTAAGTATTAGGAAATATTTCTTGAAGTATTTTCCTGGAGTGTACCGTTATACGGAAGTAAAAAAGTGGACGACAGACAGTTAAAAAAAAAAAAAACGAGAATGGAAGCTTTAGAAAAGTGATGCTACAGAGGAATGAAGAAGATTATATGGGAAGATCGAGTAATTAATGAGCAGGTACTGAAACTGGGAAAAAAAAGAAATTTATCTCGCATCTTGGCTACAAGTAGGCATCGGTTAAAAAGGACACGTCCTGAGGCATGAACGAATAATCAGTTTGATGATGGAGGGAAGTGTAGAGGTAAATACTGTAGAGGGAGACCGAAGGATAAACACAGTAAACAGGCTTAAATGGATGTTCGTTGCAGGAGTTACGCAGAGATGAAAAGGCTTGCAAGGAATAGACTGATACTGGGCAATTCTTTGTGGGTTCAGCAACCATAATTCACGTGAGGAAACTGCATTTATATGCATTTTTCTGTTATTACTACTTTCTGTTATAACGTCACTGAATGCAAGTGAATGGTATTTTGTGTAAGTGAAGAAGAACTGAAATGTTACCTCTATATATAAAAGGCAATGTCCTGACCGACTGACAGACTGACTGACTCATCATCGCCCCGCCCAAACCTCCAAGGACAGAAACTTGAAAATTGGAGAAGGTGTGAATCTTATACCGTAGGCGTCGTCTAAGATGAGATTTTTCGAAATTCCAATCCTAAGGAGGTGAAATAGGGGATGAAAGGCTTTTTGAAAGTATGTCGCTAAAAGGGAATTTTGAAGCTAGAACTACAAAATCTGGTATTTGGTTTCTCAGTCAGAAAATAAAAAATACGTGTATCAGCAGTTTTTGAAATCGAACCACTAAGGCGGTAAAACAGTGGGTACATTTTTTTAAATAGATAATTACTAAATAACTACTAGAGGATTTTTAAGGGTACATCTATGACGATTGCTATTTGACTTCTCGGTTATACATATCTCAGCTTTTCTGGAAATTCAACCCCTAAAGGAGTGCAATAGGGGGTGAAAAAGATTTCGTTACATTAAAAAATTTAAAGCTAAATTTATGAAAATTGATATTTTATTTCTTGGTTAGAGTAAATGAAATATTTGTTAGGGGATAAAAGTTGCTATGGAAATATCTCCACAAGAGCGCAAAAGGCTTAATTAACAAAAACTTTGGACTCCAGCTACCAGAATCGCTTGTATGGCCTTAATTAGCATGAAAAGCTTAGATGGTGCTACAGTTCGTGAGAAACATAAAAATTCGATTAAACAAAGACAAAAAAATCTCTGCAGGCCATATTGAGTACGCGAGCGAAGCAGCGGGCACTAAGCTAGTGTCACTATAAAATGACATGCCAGTGATCTTCATACATGGAATGTAAATCAAGGAGGGTGTGGCGAAGACAGTGATCAGGTAATCACTAGAAAAAATCAGCAGAAAAACTCTATCGCTGCAGAGAGGAGTGTACACGTTTCGTGATTGGATATTTAAGCGGGTCAGTCCATTGTATTAAATATGCAATTAAAAAAAAAAACAAAACGGCGAATATAATAAAATTATCAACGAACTGTTGAACAAATGTGTCATGAAAATCTGCTTTACTTCGAGAACGGGCGTAGCGGATGTGGAACGACGACAATGAAAAACGAGAGTATGTGAGTGAAACCGTATTATAATGCAATTGCACAGGAAATTTTTATGTATTGATTAGCTAATATATGGAACAGTACTTTTACAACAGTTTTTTTCATCTGTTGTGTTTCTTTTGCAGTAGTCTGTTCTGAGGACTAATGCGACAAAAATGGTGTTTCTAGGTCTGTTCAAGAATTAAAATATTGAATTAATTAAGAACATAAGTAAACAATGCAGCATTCTTTGCCAGGGCGAAGAAGTAATCTGACACATATTCCTATTCCCGATATTGTCAACGAGATGTGGATGTTTATGTAAAGACGAGAATGCAACAAACGCAGTGGAATTCAATGTCAAGAAGAAAGTGGGTCATTCAATAAAGATTCCTTTACGATGTCCTTAAGAATAACGTTTAATTACTTAAAATCCAGAGTCTTATGAAGTTTCAGATTTTATGCAGATGATGAAGTTGCCAATAATGAAGTAGCGTCTGAAAAAAGGTGCACAAACATTCAGTCGGATCTTGACAAGTTTTCAAAGTGGTGCAGAGATTGACAACTTCAATTAAATGTCCATCACAGATCGTAGTATTCTATGACTAAAACATCGAAGAGTCACAATTAGACTCTATACACACATACAAATACATGGATGTAACGATTTGTAGGTATATAAAAGGGAACGGTCACATAGGTTTAGTCGCAGGCAGAGTAGATGATAGACTTCGGTTAACTGTCAGAAAATTAGAGAGATGCAGTCAATCTACAAAGGAGATTGCTTACAAAACGCACATGCGACCCATCCTAGAGTATAGCTCAAATGTCTGCCAAACAAAACTGCCAGGGGATATTAACGTCCACAAGAAAGGGCAACACGATTGGTCACAGGTTCGTTTGACCCGTAGGAGAGTGTAACAGAGATTCTGAAGAAACTCAACTGGCAAACTCTTGAAGATAGATGTAAACTATCCCAAGAAAGTCTACCAAGAAAATTTCAAGATTCATCTTTAAATGACGAATCCAAGAACATACAACAACCCTCAGCATATCGCTCCCGTAGGAATTTGAGGAGAAAATTAAATTAATTACATAGCGCACAGATACATTTAAATAGTCGTTCTTCCGGCCCTCCATTATTGTGAATGGAACGACAAGAAGCCCCAAAAAGTGATATGCTCTGCCGTACATGTAAATTCATTGTGTGTAGTGATGATTGTTGCAGAACTACCTTGAGCATCGCTCGATACTGTCGTATGTGTGTCACGAACATCCTCCATACCGTATATGAATATGAATACACAGAGCAAAAAAAGTTTTGCATCACCCTGGTTCCCAGAACTCCTGAAAATAGACGTTGACTGTGGATATTGTTCAGAGATGTCACTAAACCCGCCCAAAGATATAAACAACCATGTATGAGCAGCGCCTATTAGACGGGGAGGGTCCGACAGCCGACCAGTTCCAGTCATTCCACCACGAAGGAGGTACACGACTCATGTTGTCTGTAGTTCAACCATGCCTAGACGGACAATACCGCGGTTCGATCGCGTCCGCATTGTTACTTCGTGCCAGGAAGGGCTCTCAACAAGGGAAGTGTCCAGGCGTCTCGGAGTGAACCAAAGCGATGTTGTTCTGACATGGAGGAGATACAGGGACACAGGAACTGTCGATGGCATGCCTCGCTCAGGCCGCCCAAGGGCTACTACTGCAGTGGATGACCGCTACTCACGGATTATGGCTCGGAGGAACCCTGACAGCAACGCCACCATGTTCGATAATGCTTTTCGTGCAGCAACAGGGTGTCGTGTTACGACTCAAACTGTGCGCAATAGGCTGCATGATGCGCACCTTCACTCCCGACGTCCATGGCGAGGTCCATCTTTGCAACCACGACACCATGCAGCACTGTACAGATGGGCCCAGCAACATGCCGAATGGACCGCTCAGGATTGGCATCACGTTCTCTTCATCGATGAGTGTCGCATATGCCTTCAACCACACAATCGTCGGAGACGTGTTTGGAGGCAACCCGGTCAGGCTGAACGTCTTAGACACACTGTCCAGCAAGTGGAGCAAGGCGGAGGTTCCCTGCTGTGTTGGGGTGGCATTACGTGGGGCCGACGTACTCCGCTGGTGGTCATGGAAGGCGACGTAACGGCTGTACGATACATGAATGCCTTCCTCAGACCGATAGTGCAACAATATTGGCGAGGCATTTGTCTTCATGGGCGACAGTTCGCGCCCCCTCGTGCACATCTTGTGCATGACTTCCTTCAGGATAACGACATCGCTCGACTAGAGTGGCCAGCATGTTCTGCAGACATGAACCCTATCGAACATGCCTGTGATAGATTGAAAAGGGCTGTTTATGGACGACGTGACGAACCAACCACTCTGATGGATCTACGCCGAATCGCCGTTGAGGAGTGGGACAATCTGGACCAACAGTGCCTTGATGAACTTGTGGATAGTATGCCACGATGAAAACAGGTATGAATCAACGCAAGAGGACGTGTTACTGAGTATTAGAGGTACCGGTGTGTACAGCAATCTGGACCACTACCTCCTAAGGTCTCGCTGTATGGTGGTACAAGTGATGTGTGGTTTTCATGAGCAATAAAAAGGGCGGAAATTACGTTTATGTTTATCTCTATTCCAATTTTCTATACGTTTCCGGAACTCTCGGAACCGAGGTGATGCAAAACTTTTTCTGATGTGTATACTTGATCTGCTTCAGAAGAATTATACAGTCTTTGTTTGTCGTGGAAGCCGCTGAACAGCGCACTCGACAGTGTTTAACGTGTCCTCTGCCAGCAGAGTCCGCAGCCCGTGCTCTAGTGGCTAGCATTGCTACCTCTGGATCAAGGGATACCGAGTTCGATTACCGGCCGTGTTGGAGATTTTTCTCTGCCCGGAGTCTAAGTTCGTGTATTGTCCTCATCATTCCATCATCATTCATGAAAGTGGCAAGACTGAACTGTGTACAGATTGGGACGTGTATGGACGCTGATGACCACGCAGTTGAGCACTCCACTAACCAAACGCACCCCACTAACCAAACGCCATCATCACCATCATCATCATCATCATCTGCTTGCTGAAGCTTATGGGACTTCAAATGTAAGATCGATGGTCGTAAGCAGATACAAGTGTCATGACTACCTCTACTGACTCTCCTAAATCAGTATCATGAAGAACAACGTACCTTAATACCACGCAAAAGCCAGGTCAAGCAATCGCCCATGGTTGTATCAAAAAGAGAATTCTTGGAATCTGCTCTGCGGAAGATGTTTTATTTCTTTGTTGTTCTTTCTACATCTATCTACTGTTCGCCGTCAGTCTCTTTCCGATGTACCTCTATTTCCCGGACCATTTTTCTGTTTCCTGTTTATATTACATCAGGCATACACTATGTGATCAATTGTATCCAGACACCTATTAGGGCCGGCCGGAGTGGCCGAGCGGTTCTACGCGCTACAGTCTGGAACCGCGCGACCGCTACGGTCGCAGGTTCGAATCCTGCCTCGGGCATGGATGTGTGTGGTGTCCTTAGGTTAGTTAGGTTTAAGTAGTTCTAAGTTCTAGAGGACTGATGACCACAGATGTTAAGTCCCATAGTGCTCAGAGCCATTTTTGAACACCTATTAGGAGACATTAATATGGGGCTTGTTCACCCTGATGGCTTGAAGACTGCTGGGAACACATTCAACAAGGTGTCTGAATATATGTGTACGGCAGCCCATTCTTGGACGTTGGTGTCTGGGGCGAAGTCGACGTTCTAACTCATCCAAAAGATGTTCCTTGGGTTCAGGTCGGGACTCTGGGCAGGCTCGTCAATTTCAGGAAATTTATTGTCTACAACAATTGCCTCACGTATACTGCCTTAGCACAGGGTGCACTGTCATGCTGATACGAAGCCATCGCCATCTGCAATCTGCTCCTCTACTGTACAGCACAAAATGCCGTAAAATGTGTTCATATTCTTTTGCATTTAGCGTTTTTTAAAGCAAAATAAGAGGACCACATCCTAAACACGAAAGACACCTTCATACTGTAACACCACCTCCTCCTCTGTACTTCACTGCCGACACTACACGTCATGGCAGGCACCGTTCGCCAGGCACCCACCAGACCCAAAACCTTCCATCGGTTTGCCACAGGTTGTAGAGTGTTTCTCACTCCATATCACTCGCCGTGAATCATCCTCTGTCCAGTGGTGTCGCTCTTTACGCCACCTCAGACGCCCATTGACAATGACTACAGAAATGTGTGGTTTGTGAGGAGTTACTCGACCATTTTATCCCATTCTTTTTAGCAGCCTACACACCATCATTGTACTGTCTGGACCGATGGCAGCATTTTGAAACTAACGAGTCATTCCTTCCGCTTTCATGTGATTTGTTACAACCAGTTTGTGCTTAGTCATCTTTGGTATTAGATCGAATATATTTGAAAGAACGTCTTGGCGCTCCAAGCGCTGCGCATGTGCTTTCGGATCGACTCTCCCATTCCCGTCGACGGGTGTTTAGTGACTTACGTTGAGTAGAGTTTCGACATTAACGACGTAAATTCGCTCTTGTGTCCATTTACGCGAATTTTCAACATCTGTAGTCATAGCTGTAATCCGAAATGAAGCATTGAAGGAAGATTGAGGTTTATCGTCCTGTCAAGGACGAAGTCATTGGAGACTAACTGCAAGCTCGAGAGGAACAAAGACGGGGACTGGATATCGAACAAGTTCTTTTCAAAGGAGCTATCCTGACGTGTGCTTTGAGAGACTTGGGGAAATCACGGAAAATCAAAATCTGGTCTGGGGATCTGAACCCCAGTCGTCTCGATTGCTAGTTATCTTAACCTCTGTGTAGACTCGCTCGATGGGGGTGTTAACCAAACACTGAATCGTTCTCATCATGATTTTCATTGAGCGCAGCTTATGGCAAGTCTAGCAAGGCTTATGAGGGACAGTCACAAAGTTTTAACTATCATTACCAACACAAAAAAGAAACTATGGTGATGAAACTTGGTGTTAGTCCTTCTCTACACATTCAGCCTTCAATATTACGCATTTTACCCAATGATGAATGATCTGGACAGACCTTGGTTGTAGAAGTCTGCATTTTTGCTTCTCAGAAACCGTTCTACACCAAAAACATCGCAATTCTAGGAATGCCTGTTGTGCAATTATTTCTTTGTCCAAGGAGAGAGGAAGAAGTCTCTGGGTACCATGTGAGGAGAGTACAGCCAAGGGGGGAGGGGGGGGAGGTAAGGGGAGGCATGTGTTGGCTCACCATCCATGTGGGGGTTAACCCAGACAGTCCTGGTTTTTAGTGCTGTACATGTAATGTCCATGGTTGCAAAATGTCCTGTGTTTGAGAATTTTATGACTGGGGAGAAACTGTGTTTTAATTTTAGACCTTTTAGTTCATCGTCGTCTTTTTAAATATTCTGTTACGGTTGTGCCTCTCTCAGCCGACCTTGGAGCTACTGGTTCCGCCACAGCTTTTCACTTAGTCATTTGGCAGAACAATAGGACAATGTGGTTATGTTGTTTTCGTGTGTGAAGTAAGTCGTCTATAAGTTTTTGATCATTTATCTACTGTTTGTCTCGTTGTTCACCAATGTGCAAACGAAAGTGAGTCTTTAATGTTAACAGGCAACAAGAATATAAATTTTTGAAATTGTGTGCTAACAGTAATAATGAACGTCTTTTTTACATACTGTGCGCTGGAGAATTTTCTGTTGTACAGAAAGGACAAATATGATATTAAAGACCATGTGAAAACAGCTAAACGTAGGAGTGCTATTTTTTGCTGCTGCTTCAACAAACACAAGGAAGTTTTTAAGTCCAGGGATGGGAGGAATAAACGTGATATGGAGTGTGCTGCCAAAGAGACAATTTTTAATGTGGAAAAGTCTGATATTTCACGTTGCAATATTTATAAAATGGTTTGTTTGGCGATGACTTTGCTATGGACATTTGCTCCAATTGGGTTTTTTTCATGTCATTAAAAGAGACAAATCATTTCTGAAACTAGTCATTTCTAGTGAAAAATGCAACTAAGTGAATAATGTTTAGTGTTTTAGTGCACGGTTAGGACTCTTACACAACTTCAAGAAATATGTCCTGTGACAGACCCAAGCATGTGTGATCGTGTCCGATGCAGAATGTGCTGGGACGCTATGAAATCAAACCCTCCCTTGGACAGCCTTCCGCGGTGCTTCGATCTTACAGCCTCCCATATTTTCATCAGGAGATTTCGGTATTAAGCTTCCGTTACTGCTCCTTACGAACATGTACTTTTAGCACCACACCACGAGAGTCACAAAAAACACACAAGACCATTATGGATGAGTCTTCAGTTTTCTCAGCTGTGGTGAATCCACATGTTGCCAGTGTTTGCTTTGCTGATTTGTCTCGGGGTCGTAGTGACAAACACAGCACTTTTCCATGGTGATTAGAGGGCTAAACAGTTCATCTGGAGTGACCTGGTACAGCTGCAACATTTTCGCTGCTGCCTGCTGCCTCGGTTCCGCAGACTTCGTGTGTGTGTGTGTGTGTGTGTGTGTGTGTGTGAGAGAGAGAGAGAGAGAGAGAGAGAGAGAGAGAGAGAGAGCAGTCACGGTACCCAGCGGAAGTCGACCTTTGTCATCTTCAAAATGCTACACATTGTGTTGAAAACCAATCCATGATTAATTTCCACTTTTCCCATTATTACGCTACTCTGACGGAGGTATTTAAATGTATACCATTACTGCAGGCACATACCTGTAAACAAATAAAAAAATTAATTATGTAATTTTATGTTTTGAGGTCAAATACTGACAGAATGCTCGTTTTTTAATGCTCGCTTCTAGTTTGTGGATGGTATATGGCTTTCTGCGAATTTTTGTATATCTTGGTGAGAACTGATTGGAAGCATTTGTCCATTGCCATAAGCATCATGATTAGTTGATACTTAAGTGGGGTGCTGTTTGGTCTATGTGATCTTATAACACTGTCAGTTTTGCTGCCTTCATTGTCCGGGACGATATTTTCGTTTTATTGCAGCATCAAAGATAATTGTAAACACAGTTTGTTGTTTTATTTTGATTTTTATGTTTTCAACCAAACATTGCATCTATTGAGCAAATCAGTACTGACAATTTAGCATTTTCCTTCTAGATTCGGCTTATTTCACCGTAGTGTTTGCGGGAACAAGCAATTATCCCGCCTACAAAAATTTCTAGCTTATTAGTTTCTCATGGTGTGTTACTTACGTAATATAAAGTGTATCATACATTCTGTCCATATCTAACATATGGCTAATTAATAAAGAGAACAATAAAATATACTAATAAATGTAAATAATCTCTATGCACTCATTTCTCCCGCCCATGAAGTGATGTAACATCACCCGCTACAAAGGTACATAGACAAGAAAGCCCATTCCGGTAACTATGCTCCGATCGGTCAACGACGTGTCACGTCACTTGGCAACCAGAGCTGGCGCAGCCGCATACTCGCTAATGGGAATTACACAGTAAAGCAATTTTTTACGTCTCTTTTCATTTTAATTTGGCTATGTCATTGATGGGATGGTCCAAAAGAACTAATATTCGAAAGATTCTAAAGGAAATGTTAAGTGGCGAAGGCACTGATGACAACACTTTTTAATACCCAAAGCTAGCTGTAGATGAATGTGACTGCGCTGAATATCTTACAATTTTACGTGTTTTTTGGTTCGGACATATTTGGAGACTATTATGACAGAGATGACGAAACTTACCTGATTATGTTGACACGGAAAATTTAATTCGAAGTTGCTGAAGACGACGCAGTCCAGAGAAGATTTCATGCGGCCCGCCACGAATTCCTCTCCTGTGTTAACCTCTTCATCTCAGAGTAGCACTTGCAGCCTACATTCTCAATTATTTTCTGGGTGTATTCCAATATCTGTCTTCCTCTAAGTTTTTGCCCTCTGCAGCTCCCTCTAATACCATGGAAGTCATTGCTTGATGCCTTTACAGATGTCCTACCATCCTGTCCCTTCTCCTTGTCAGCGTTTTCCACTATTCCTTTCCTGCTCAATTCTGCGCAGAACCTCCTCGTTCTTTACCTTATCTGTCAACCTAATTTTCAACATTCGTCTGTAGCGCCACATCTCAAATTCTTCACTTCTCTTCTGTTCCGGTTTCCCCACAGTCCATGTTTCTCTACCATACAATGCTGTACTCTAGACGTACGTTCTCAGAAATTTCTTCCTCAAATTAAGGCCTATGGTTGATACTAGTAGACTTGTCTTGGCCAGAAACGCCCTTTTGGCCAGTGCTAGCCTGATTCTGATGTCCTCCCTGCTCCGTCCATCATTGGTTATTTTACTAGCTAGGTAGTAGAATTCCTTAACTTCATTTACTTCGTGACCATCAATTCTGATGTTAAGTTTCTCGCTTGTCTCATCTCTACCACTTCTCATTACTGTCGTGTTATTCGGTTTACTCTCAGTTTATATTCTGTACTCAATCAAACTTCACTCATTTCAGAAGTCGTGTAATTCTTCTTCACATAGGATAGCAATGTCGTCAGCGAATCCTATCATTGATATCCTTTCACCTTGTGTTTTAATTCCATTCTGAAATCTTTCTTTTATTTCCACCATTGCTTCTTCTACGTACAGATTGAACAGCAGGGCCGAAAGACTACATCCCTGTCTTACGCTCTTTTCAATTCGAGCACATCGTTCTTGGTCTTCTTCTCTTATTGTTCCCTCTTGGTTCTTGAACATTTTGCGCATTACCCATCTTTCCCTATATCTTACCCCTATTTTTCTCCAAATTTCGAACATCTTGCACCATTTGACATTGTCGAAAGCTTTTTCCAGGTCGATAAATTCTACGAACGTGGTTCAAATGGTTCAAATGGCTCTGAGCACTATGGGACTTAACTGCTGTGGTCATCAGTCCCCTAGAACTTAGAACTACTTAAACCTAATTAACCTAAGGACATCACACACATCCATGCCCGAGGCAGGATTCGAACCTGCGACCGTAGCAGTCGCGCGGTTCCGGACTGAGCGCCTAGAACCGCTAGACCACCGCGGTCGGCTCTACGAACGTGTCTTGCTTCCATTATCAACCGCAAAGTTAGAATTGCCTCTCTGGTGCCTTTAGCTTTCCTAAAGCCAAACTGATCTTCATCTAACACATGCTCAATTTTCTTTTCTATTCTTCTATATATTATTCTTGTCACCAACTTGGACGATGAGCCGTTAAGCTTATTTTGCGATAATTCTCGCAGTTGTCAGCTCCTGCAAACTTCGGAACTGTGTGGCTGACGTTTTTCCGAAAGTTAGATGGTATATCGCCAGTCACATACATCCTACACACTAGTATGAATAGTCGTTCTGTTGCCACTTCCCCCAACTGATTTTAGAAATTCTGATGGGATTTTATCTATCCCTTCTGCCATATTCAGTCTTCCAAACCTCTTCAAATTCTGATTCTAATACTGGATCCCCTATCTCTTCTATATCGACTCCTGCTTCTTCTTCTGTCACGTCATCACACAAGTCTTCCCGTTCATTGAAGTCTTCAATGTACTCTTTCCACCTCTCCGTTCTCTCCTCTGCATTTAACAGTGGAATTCCCTTTGCACTTTTAATGATACCACCCTTGTTTTTAATTTCACCGAAGGTTGTTTTGACTTTCCTATATGCTGAATCAGTAATTTCTTTTTTTTGTTTGGGGTTTAAGGGCGCTCAACTACTGAGGTCATCAGCGCCCAGTCACAATTGTTAGAGCACATAGAATCCAGTAAAACTCAAGGGGTGGGGGGGGGGACACCAGAAAGTTCTTACAAAGATGCAGATAAAATAAGTGAAAGAGTTAGATGTCTTTGGACAAGCCAGTCATAGTAATGAAACGAAGAACACGAGCAGCTGATCGAGCGTCATCAGCTAAAATATCCTGTAAAGTAGATGGCAGAGACAGGACAACACGAGATTGACTAAAACGGGGACACGACAATAAAACATGGTGCACTGTTAATGCATGACCACAAGGGCACTGCGGGGCTGGGTCACCGGAGAGCAGGTAGCGGTGGCTAAACCGGCAATGCCCAATCCGCAACCTGGTCAGAAGGACCTCTTCTCGCCGAGATGGTCGGGAGGAGGTTGTCCAAGCGGTTGGGAAAGGTTTTACTGCCCAGAGCTTGTTTCCTTGAAAGGATGACCAAGTATCCCACCACATCGACACAAGCCTCTTAGAAACAACCCCACTAACGTCAGATGACGGGACACAATGGGAGGCTGGCCGAGGCAGGAGGACTGCAGCCTTGGCTGCAGCATCCGCCGCCTCATTCCCAGGCACTCCTACATGGCCGGGAACCCACAGAAAGCTGACAGGAGAGCCACCATCAGCAAAAGAATGGAGGGACTGCTGGATCCGTTGCACCAAGGGATGGACCGGATATGGAGCTCCAAGGCTCTGAAGAGCACTGAGTGAATCAGAGAAGAGTACATACGATGAATGGCGGTGGCGGCGGGCATACTGAACGGCCTGATGGAGAGCAAAAAGCTCGGCCTTAAAGCTGGAACACTGGTCGAGGAGCCGGTATTTAAAGGTGACGGCCCCGACGACAAAGGCACAGCCGACACCATCGTCAGTTTTGGAGCCATCAGTGTAAATAAAGGTGTGACTGGCAACTCGCGCACGAAGTTCGACAAACCGTGAGCAATACACTGCAGCCGGAGTACCCTCCTTCGGGAGCGAGCTGAGGTCGAGATAAATATGAACCGGAGCCTGGAGCCAAGATGGTGTCGGGCTCTCACCCTCTCTGAAGGTGGTAGGGAGGGCAAAATCCAATTGTCGAAGCAGGCGACGAAAGCGGACTTCAGGGGGCAGCAGGGCAGACACATACAACCCATACTGACGGTCGAGAGAATCGGCGAAGAAGGACTGATAAGAGGGGTGGTCGGGCATTGACAACAGCCGGCAGGCATACCGACAAAGCAGTATGACGCGCCAGTAGGTTAATGGTAATTCGGCAGCTTCAGCATAAAGACTCTCGACGGGACTAGTGTAGAATGCTCCGGTCGCAAGACGTAACCCCATATGGTGGATGGAGTTGAGACGGTGTAAGAGGGATGGCCGAGCAGACGAGTAGATGAGGCTCCCATAATCCAGCTTTGATCGGACTATGGACTGATACAAGCGAAGCAGGACAGTGCCATCCGCTCCCCAAGATGAACCACTAAGAACTCTGAGGACATTAAGGGAACGTGTACGACGGGCAGCCAAATAAGAGACGTGCGGAGACCAACAAAGTTTCCTGTCCAGTGTGAGCCCTAGAAACTTAGTTGTTTCCACGAATGGGAGAACAACGGGACCGAGATGTAAGGATGGCGGAAGGGATGCTTTATATCGCCAAAAGTTGATGCAAACCGTCTTCTCTTCAGAGAACCGGAAGCCATTTGCCACACTCCATGAGTATAGGCTGTCTAGACAACGCTGAAGGCAGCGCTTCAGGAGGCATGTTCTCTGGGCACTGCAGTAGATCGCGAAGTCATCGACAAAAAGAGAGCCTGAGACATTAGGTGGAATGCAATCCATAATTGGATTGATCGCTATGGCAAAAAGGGCTACGCTCAAGACGGAGCCCTGAGGCACTCCGTTCTCCTGGAGGAAGACGTCGGACAATACGGAACCCACACGTACCCTAAACTTTCCATCTGATAAAAAGGAATTAATAAAAAGGGGCAGGCGACCGCATAGACCCCACCTGTGCATAGTGCGGAGGATACCTCCTCTCCAACAGGTATCATAAGCCTTCTCCAAATCGAAGAACATGGCTACCGTTTGGCGCTTTCGCAAAAAGTTGTTCATGATGAATGTTGACAAGGTCACAAGGTGGTCAACAGCGGAGCGGCGGTGACGAAAGCCGCATTGAACATTGGTAAGTAGCCGACGAGATTCAAGAATCCAAACTAACCGAGCGTTAACCATGCGCTCCATCACCTTACAGACACAGCTTGTAAGAGAAATGGGGCGGTAACTAGAAGGAAGGTGTCTATCCTTCCCGGGTTTGGGTATAGAACAACGACGGCGTCACGCCAACGCATGGGGACTTTACCTTCGGTCCAGACGCGATTGTAGGTACGAAGAAGGAAGCTTTTGCCTGCCGGAGAAAGGTGTGCCAGCATCTGAACGTGAATGGCATCTGGCCCCGGAGCAGAGGACCGGGACAGTGCACGTTCCAGTTCCCGCATAGTAAAGGGGGCATTATAATTTTCCAGATTCAGCGAGTGGAAGGAAGGTCGCCAAGCCTCTTCTGCCTCTTTCCTGGGAAGGAAGGCATGGTGGTAATGGGCGGAGCTTGAAACCTCCACGAAGAAGCGGCCGAAGGCGTTGGAGACATCCTCAGGATCAATAAGGACCTCATTACCTGAAGTCAGGCCAGGTACCGAGGAGTGGGCCTTAATGCCCGACAGCTGGCGCAGGCCACCCCAGTCGACAGAAGAGGGAGTAAAACTGTTAAAGGAGCTGGTGAAAGAGGCCCAACAAGCTTTTTTGCTGTCTTTGATGACTCTACGGCATTGCGCTCGGAGTCGTTTGTATCCAATACAATTCGCCAACGTAGGATGGCGACGAAAGGTGCGTAAAGCACGTCGTCGAGCACGGATAGCGTCTCTACAAGCCTCATTCCACCAGGGGACGGAAACGCGACGTGAAGAAGAGGTAGTACGAGGAATGGAACGTTCGGCAGCATTGATGATAACAGCCGTGAGGTATTCGACCTGACTGTCACAACTGAGAAAATCGTGGTCCGGAAAGGTCGCCAGGGAGGAGTAAAGTCCCCAGTCAGCTTTCGGTATGTTCCAGCTCGAAGGACGTGGGGCTGGGGTGTGGTGTAGGAGACGAACGACACAGGGGAAGTGGTTGCTCGAATAGGTGTCAGAAAGGACATACCACTCAAACCAACGGGCAAGAGTGGTAGAACAGATCGAGAGGTCCAAGTGGGAGTAGCTATGAGTAGAGTCCAAGAGGAAAGTCGGGGCGCCAGTATTGAGGCAGACAAGATTGAGATGGTTGAAGACATCTGCCAAGAGGAAGCCTCTCTGACAGGATGCAGGAGAGCCCCAAAGGGGATGATGGGCATTGAAGTCGCCAAACAATAAAAACGGCGGAGGAAGCTGAACAATCAGGTGCATCATGTCAGCCCGACTAACTGCGGATGACGATGGAGTGTAGACGGTACAAACAGAAAAGTAAAGGCAGAAAGAGTAATACGGACAGCTATTGCTTGGAGTGGGGTGGTCAATGGGATGGGATGGTAATAGACATCGTCCCAAACGAGCAACATGACCCCACCATGAGCTGGAATACCGTCCACAGGGGTGAGGTCAGACCGCTCTGAGGTATAGTGGGTAAAGGCAATACGGTCAGTTGGCGCAACTTGGTTTCCTGGAGACCAAGGACGAGTGGACAGTGCAGGCGGAGGAGCAGTTCTAATTCCTCCCGATTAGATCGAATACCTCTTATGTTCCAATGTAACAAAGCCATCGCTAGTCAGAAGAAAGGGGGAACGAAACGGGTGAAGAGCTGGTCACCTCGAAGGCTGCGGAGGGCCAGGTTTCGAGGGAACAACGCTACAACCGGCGGGAGGCGGATCCTGTTCCATCGAGTCGTCGCCAGCTGCGGCCACTTTCCCGGGTTGCGTAGGAGGGGCAGCATCATTCGCCAACGAGAGGCCAGCTGAGCGCCTAGCAGCAGAGCGTCCCGGCGAAACTGAGGACGGCCGGGAGCGGCGACTCACGGATGGAGCGTCAGACGAAACGCGCCGGGGTGGAGAGGGGGATAAGGACTTCTTCTTGGAGGCCTTCTTGGAAGTCCGATGAGGCACGGGGATGGTGGGTGGGACCTGAAGAAGGTCCCCACGCGCGGGGTCCGTTTTGGAACGCCGCACCTCGGAAACCGGGGTCCGGAACGTTTCCCCGATGGACGCCTGAGAAGAGGATCGCTTCTCAGGCGGCGGAGGGGGAGGAGGAGGAAGGGTGGCCCCTGGGGTAGAGGGGGCAGGGGCCGCGAGGGAGGAGAATTTGGAAGTGAGGGATTTGGGAGGTGGAGGCATAGACCCCGGATGGGGTGAGGAGGTGGAGGGGGGACAGGATAGGGGTGAGGATACTGTGGAAGGAGTGGACACGACTGAGGCAAATGAAGTTGTCAACGTCACGGGATGGAGGCGGTCATACTTCTTCCTGGCCTCAGAATAAGAGAGATGATCCAAAGTTTTTAATTCTTGAATCTTCTTCTCCTTCTGATACACGGGGCAGTCTGAAGATCTAGGCGAGTGGATGCCAGGACAATTGACGCACCGAGGTGGTGGAGTGCATGTATGTTCCTCACGAAGAGGACGTCCACAGCGCCACAAAGGGGCTCAGCCTCACACCGTGACGACATGTGCCCGAAGCGCAAACACCGAAAGCAGCGCATAGGAGGCGCGACGTAAGGTCGTATGTCGCACCGGTAGCACATCACCTTTACCTTCTCCGGGAGAACGTCCCCCTCGAAGGCGAGGATAAAGGCCCCGTTGTTGATGCGACGGTCTTTGGGGCCACGCTGGACTCATTGGACGAAATGCACGCCTCGGCGCTCCAGGTTGGCCCTGAGCTCCTCATCAGATTGCAGCAGGAGGTCCCGATGAAAAATAACCCCCTGCGTCCTATTCAGTGCCAGATGCGGGACAATTGACACTGGGATGTCCCCTAGTCGGTCGCATGCCTGGAACGCCGCCGACTGTGTGGCGGAGGTGGTCTTTATAAGAACGGACCCCGAATGCATTTTACTGAGAGCCTCGATTTCCCCGAAGATGTCCTCGATGTGCTGAACAAAGAACATGGGCTTGGAGGTGGCGAACGTCCCAAGCACAGACTAAATAGCGGGGGAAGTACTTCGCCCCAAGCCGGCGGGCCTGTCCTTCCTCCCAGGGAGTGGCCAAGGGGGAAAGGGCAGGAGAACCAGAACCAGAGACAGTACCTTTCTTTTTAAAAGACTCGGCTGCAGAGCGACCTGATACATGTTGACATTTCATCTGCGAAACGTCCACCCCGATACCACCCACTCCGACCAGGGGCTCTCCCCACAGGCGCCACCCAGCCTCAGCAAGGGCCACCTGGCAGGATGACCGTTGCCGGGAGTCCTGATGCCCCAGAGAGACGGGCATCTACTCCTTGGCCGATGTGGGGAGGGTGCAGCTCAGGTATCGGCAGTATGATCCCTGTGTTGTCAGGGGGCTACAACCTAGAGGGTACATGACGACCCCACCACAACGGGCTGGCTACCGTGCTGGATGTCGAGTGCTGTGGAAAGTCCATCATGATCGTAGGTGCAGATGGGGACGCACTATGGGCTTATCTTGTGCAACCCATCAGGCGTTTAGGCCCAATGTGAGGAATAGTGGGTGTGGTTACAACGCCGTTACAATGCTGAGTGCCAAGGTCTTAGTGCACTGAGGACCAGTGATACACCACGTAAGGCGTCCTTCCCCAAAAGGCTCGTACTTCTGTAGAATTTTGAAAAATGGAGGTCAAACCCCAAGGAGGACCATCACATGGAAGGCCAAAACGGTTGAAACTCCTTTTAGTCGCCTCTTACGACAGGCAGGAATACCTCGGGCCTATTCTTACCCTGGACCCGCAGGGGGTATCAGTAATTTCGACAATCATTTCCTTTTCTATATCCTTGCATTTTTCATGCAGGCATTTCGCCTTAGCTTCCGTGCAATTCCTATTTATTTCATCCCTCAATGACTTATTTCAGTATTCCTGAATTTCCCTGAGCATTTTTGTACTTCCTTCTTTCATCGATTGAAGTATTTCTTCTGTTACCCATGGTTTCTTCGCAGTTACCTTCTTTGTGCCTATGTTTTTTTTTCTACCTCTGTGACTGCTTTTTTTATTTTTTATTTTATTTTTTTTATTTAGAGATACCAATTCCTCTTCAACTCAACTGCCTACCGCACTATTCTTTGTAGCAGTATCTATAGCCACAGAGAATTTCAAGTGTACCTTTTCATTCCTTAGTACCTCTGTATCCCACTTCTTTGCGCACTGATTCTTTCTGAATTGGCTCTGAAGCTTCAGCCTACTCTTCATCACTACTAAATTGTGATCTGAGTCTATATGTGCTGCTGGGTATGCCGTACATTCCAATACCTGGTTTCAGAATCTCTGCCTGGCCATGATGTAATCTAACTGAAATCTTAACATATCTCCTGGCCTTTTCCAAGCATACCTCCTCCTCTTGTGATTGTTAAACAGAATATTTACTGTTACTAGCTGAAGTCTTTCTTCTCTCTCATTACTTGTCCAAAGTCTGTATTCTCCTGTGACCTTTTCTTCAACTCCTTTCCCTACAACTGCATTCCAGTCCCCCAAGACTATTAGATTTTCATCTCCCTTTCCGTAACGTATTACCCTTTCAGTATCCTCATGTGAGTTCTCTATCTCTTCATCTCCAGCTTGCGACGTCGTCATGTATACCTGTACTGTCGTAATCGGTGTTGGTTTGCTGTCGATTCTGATAACAACAAGTCTATCTCTGAACTGTTTAAGTAACACACACTGTGCCCTATTTTCCTATTCATAACGAATCCTGCTCCCGTTATACCATTTGCTGCTGCCGTTGATATTACCCTATACTCATCTGGCCAGAAATCTGTCTTCTTTCCAAATGGGTTCAAATGGCTCTGAGCACTATGGGACTCAACTGCTGTGGTCATAAGTCCCCTAGAACTTAGAACTACTTAAACCTAACTAACCTAAGGACATCACACACATCCATGCCCGAGGCAGGATTCGAACCTGCGACCGTAGCAGTCGCACGGTTCCGGACTGCGCGCCTAGAACCACGAGACCACCGCGGCCGGCTGTCTTCTTTCCATTTCGCTTCACTGACCCCTACTATATCTAGATTGAGTCTTCGCACTTCCCTTTTCAGATTTTCTAGCTTCCCTACCACGTTCAAGCTATTAACATTCCACGCCACGACTCGTAGAACGTTATCCTTTTGTTGGTTGTTCGATCTTTTTCTCATGGTCACCTCCCCCTTGAGAGTTCTCTCCTGGAGATCCGAATGGGGGACTATTGTGGAGTCTTTTGCCAATGGAGAGATCATCATAACACTTTTTTCAATTACAAGCCACATGTCAAGTGGATATACAGAATGTATATCACTGCAAAGACATTCGTTCTGTAAGCATGCACGAAGGATTTCTTGACAGAGAATCTTGAAAGCTGGGTACAATGTCGTGAATATCTGCGATTTGAAACTGACCAAAAATTATACAATTTAGCTGTCTACTGAAGAAGAAACAGAATATATGAAAAATGCATTACTTATCTTCTTAAATTATATTGTGAAGTTCAAGCAAGACTTCCACATAATTTCGAAGTTGTGAGAAATGTGTCAGTCTGAAGTTCTTTGTGAGTTCCGATAGTCAAGGACTCACTATACCAATAACGAAATATGTGCAAGTCTCCAGTGAGGCAAATCACAAGAGCAGATTTTCAGTGGCAAAATTTAACATCTGTTACAGGTGCACCTTCGTTTCTATTGACAACACAACTACAAATACAAAGAAGGGGTCTAGTGAAGCAGGGGATACAACCCGTCGGCGTTGAACAATGACGTCATTCCTTAGTCATAGATAGTAATGTCTTCACTTCGAGGCATAGATAATAAAGCAGTTCTGTGTTCTAATAAGCGCTATCATTAAAATAATTGAATGTGAATCTAAAAGCGATCGTTTATCTATATTTCACTATTTTACCATATTTCACTTTCTTATTCCACCAATATGCTTCAGTAGCTAATAAGTGTGTTTTGGCTTATTTAAAAAAATCTCACGAGATACAATAAACTGATCCTAAGATACAGATGCTTCAGTAGCTGATAAGTGTTTTTTGGCTTTTTACAAAAAAAAAAAAATCTCACGAGATAGAATAAACTGATCCTACTTTATTAAGCAATCAATAAAAAAACTAAACTAAAACATAACAGCTTTTATGTTTTAGTTTAGTTTTTTTATTGATTGCTTAATAAAGTAGGATCAGTTTATTCTATCTCGTGAGTTTTTTTTTTTTTTTGTAAAAAGCCAAAAAACACTTATCAGCTACTGAAGGGGGCTACAACACTAAGAAGAATCGCTTCTCGGCTTTTGACAAGATCAATGTTTATCTCTCTCGCATTCCTTTGTTTCTCAACATTCTCCTCAGCTCTTTCATCTTTGTAATACATGCTCTCTGGCGACTTGTGACGTCATTGTTCAAAGCCGACGGGTTGTATCCCCTACTACACTAGACCCCAAAAAAGCTTATTTTCGAACGTCTTTAGTGGAATCTGTCTTGGGCATTTGTAACAATGGTTAATCCTTTCCACAGATATTGCCTTCATTTGCTTGTTGACATTGTGCTTGTAGGCATGAGAGATGTAGCGCATTTTTTTCTTTTCTTGTGAAGATACTGTAAACAGCTGTTGCACTGACTGGCGTCATGTCCAGCTAAATTGAAATGTAATAAACATTTGGTTTTTGTGTTTGTATCGTTGTACATTGTGCTCTGAAAGGTACCTCTGTCGACTGAGAGATGCGGTAGATTCCAGGTTTCTGCGGTCAACTGTTACACGGGAGAGTGACCAGTGTGGAACAGAATTGTGACAAAATGGTTGAATGTCGTCCAGTTTCATTTTTTGTTGTTTTCATTGGCAATTTTTATTCCTACCACGAGCAGCAATTCCATTAAAAATATTGGTTGCCACAAATATTTAGGCTAACTATTTTCCCTGTTGTGTCACTAATTACAAGGTTGTGTTTATGTTGGAAAGTGACCGTTTGGTTGTTAGTTTGCGATGTCAATGACTGCGACAGCTAAAAACCTATCGTACTTCTGGTTGTCAGACCATCTGTTGCGTAACTCTAGGTGTAGGCCAGGTTGCAATGCGATAGTTTGGTTGTGGTTGGCTGACAGAGCCAACGATTGTGAAAGCTACTTGTGACAAGACTGATAGGTAACTTAGCCCGATGTAAAGATTAAGGGGTATATAAACACAACAGCATGCATGAGCGGGTGTAGGATAAGTTTGCTTGAACATGAGGACTGTACAAGCTGCCAGGACAGGGTAAGTCCGAAGCGGCCGTATTGGAATTTGCACAGCTGAAGAAGTATTAAGGAGAAAAAAATGACATTTTACTAATAACTATATTTGCACATTCAAGAACAAAAAAATGTACAGTGAACACAACAGAATAATTAGCGCACACAAAGAGTGTTAGACAATGCCAAAGAGATCTATTTTACACAGTACACTTTGCGCCGACACACACAAAATATATTGTTCACACAATTCCAACACCCCTCCTTGAACTTATAGTTTGTGTGTTGCTTCCACAAGATAAACCAAATAGTCCCACAATCTTCTCAAACTTCTCCCTTTCCAAGGGTTGGGTCAGAAGGTCAGCTAACACGTCTTCTGTGCGCAGATAGTCCACGGCAATGTTCTGTCGCTCTATGTGGTCCGTAATGAAATGGTGCCGTATATCAATATGGTTTGTCCTAGCACTAGTAACATCATTTTTAGCTAGGTTTATGGCTCCCTTATTGTCACAGAAGATGGTTCTAGGTTCCTCAATTAAATTGGGTTCTATTTCACTTATTAATGTTCGTAGCCATAATGCTTCCTGTGTGGTGTAAGATAGTGCCATATACTCGGCCTCTACGGTGCTCAATGCAACAGTTTTTTGCTTTTAACAGGACCATGATGTGAGGCCCCCCATTAATTTAAAACAGCAGCCAGTGGTGGAGTATCTGTCTCCCAATTCACTCCCTCAGTCCGCATCGCTATATCCCTCTAGTTTTGCGTTACCATCTCTGTGGTATTTTAACTCATAGTTTGAGGTTCCTCTTAGGTATCGGAATATCCTCTTTACAGCTTTCCAGTGCTTTTCCTTTGGGTCTCTGCAATATCTGCTCACTGCATTGGTGGCAAAAGCAATGTCGGGTCGTGACATTTGAGACAAATATAACAGACTCCCTACTGCTTCTAAATAAGGAACATTCTTGTCACATTCCACATCAGTCTCATTTACACTTAACTTCACTCCTACTTCCATTGGAGTACTTATGGGTTTGCACTCATGCCAAATTTCTTTAATATTTTTTCCGTGTATGATGATTGACTTATGCTCAATTCTTGTCTTTCTTCCTCCTTAGTAATCTGCATACCTAAATAACGTTTGACTTCTCCCAAATCATGCACCTTAAACTTGGTTTGCAGCTGTTTCTTGAAAATTCTCATTTGGCCTTCACTTTCAGTCAGGATAAAGAAATCGTCCACCCATATCGCCATTATTATTATTATTTCTTCTTTTCTCCCTTTATAGTAAATGCTGGGATCTGCCTTTGATTGCTTCAGATTCATATTTATTAGAGTTTCATGTAGACATCGATTCCAGCAACGTCCACTTTGTGTAAGTCCATAAATACTTTTTCTCAAACGCCAAATCTTTTTACTTTCTGATCTGGTTTTTATGGCTTCCCTTGGTGGAATGACATATATCTCCTCCTCCAATTTCCCATTTAAATATGCCGTTTTAACATCCATATGATGAATTATTAAATTTCGTTTTACTGCCAAGGCTAAAAGATATCTCAATGATGCATACTTGACTACAGGTGAAAAAGTTTCTTCGTAATCTACCCCTTGTTTTTGTGAATATCCTTTTACCACAAGTCTTACTTTGTATTTTGGTGATGAGCTTTCAGGGTTCTTCAAATTGAATACCCATCTTGCCTGCAGTGGTTTCTTATCTCCTGGCATATCTACCCATTCAAAGGTTCCGTTCTGATATAAAGATTCTAATTCTCTCTTCATCGCTTCTTTCCATTCTTGAGAGTTTGGGCCACTCATTGCTTCTTCTGCTGTTCTTGGCTCATCATTAAAAGACTGTGCTGTATACATCTCAAAATCCGGATATTCCTTCGGTTTTGGTACACGAGAAGAACGCCTTACATTGTTTTCTTCAGTTTTTTCATCCTCTAACTCATTGTCATCATAAATTGTATCCATTTGTCCTTGGCTGTCGTCTTCCTCTTCTTCACTTTCTATTTCCTCACACAAGGTTTCACCTTCTGAACTAGGTGCAGTTGACTTAGTGGTTTTGCTCTCTTTTGAGTCCTTTCTATTTTCAAAGAATATTACATCTCTACTTGTGACAATCTTTTTAGTCAATGGATCCATCAATCGGTAGCCCTTTGAATTTTCACAATAGCCTACAAAAATATACTTCTTAGCTTTCGGATCCCATTTTCCTCTTAGCTATTTTGGAATATGTGGCATTGCATCACACCCAAAAACCCTTATATTGCTTAGATCAGGTTTCTTTCCTATCCATATCTCATAAGGGGTTCTATTCTTTAATGCTTTTGTAGGTGATCTATTGTTCAAATATACAGCTGTTGACACTGCCTCTGCCCAAAAATCTTTGGATAATTCAGCGTCAGTCATCATGCTCCTTGCTTTCTCAACAATGGTCCTATTAGCCCTCTCAGCAACCCCATTTTGAGATGGGCTGTACCTTATGGTAGTTTGATGCCTGATTCCCTTTTCTGCCAGAAGTTTCTTCAATTTCTGGTTAATATATTCTCTCCCATTTTCAGACCTGATGATCTTGATCTTTCCCGTCCACCCTTTAACCATATTGCAATATTCCTCAAAGATATCTCTCAATTGGTCTTTAGAACTAAGAAAATAAACATGAGTATATCGTGAGTAATCATCAATAAACGTAAGAAAATAATTACTCCCACCTATGGATTCACACTACATCGGGCCACATACATCTGCGTGGATTAACTGTAAGACTTCTGTGGATTTACTCTTACTAGTCTTGAAGGGTAACCTTGCTTGTTTTCCCTTTATACATGTCTCACAAGGATCCTTGGACACACTAAAATTCTGTATTCCCTTTACCATATCCTTTATTATAGACATACTCTTTCTATTTAGATGTCCAAGCCTCCGGTGCCATAAAAAACCTTCTGCTGAATATACTGTATCACTAACATTTTTATGTTTACTGTCAATGGTATCCAACTTAAAAATACCCCTTTCGTTACTTGCTGTAGCTATAACTTCACCACTTTCACTGATTACTCTTGCACCCTGCATGTCAAAAGTGACTGTATTTCCTTTCTTGACAATTTCCCCTACAGACAGCGGGTTAGTTGCCACATTTTTCACATAATGAACATTGTGTGCTGTAACCATATCTGATTCACCATTTACACTTACATGTAGATCTAGTTTCCCAGCCAGGTGACACTGGAGCTTGTTGCCATCAACAGTAGATATTCCCATATGAGTCTTATCTTTGATGTCATAAAGAAGTGATTTATCTTTAACAATATGCACAGATGCACCTGAGTCTAAAATCCATTCCATATCACGATTACTCATCCCACCAAAAGAATAAAAACATGAGAGTGCCTTACCTTTGTTATTGGTCCTTCTCTCTGGGCTATCAGTAACATACCTCTTTTGCTGAGTGTCTGATCTTGGGCTTACTTTTTCTTTGCACTGAGACGCAATATGTCCCATTTATAGCGCCTCACCGGTTTCTTGTTATTGTTTTTTGAGTAGAGAGCAGACGCACCTTCCTTCTCCAATGTACAACAGCTTGGAGCACTCTTTACGTTCTGCAGGATTTTCACCTTGACACTGTCGCCTGTGATTGGTATACCCGAGCTTTCAAGTCCCATAATCATAGGTGCATACCTTTCGGGCAGTCCTGCCAACAGCAATGTTCCTATCCATTCGTCAGCGATCTCGAATCTGATGTTTCTCAGTCGGATCGACGTGGTTATTATTTTGTTAACGTATTCGTCTACACTCTTACATTTGTCCAGACGAGTGGTAATTAAAGCGCGTAATAATCCTACTTTTCTCGTAAGAACACCATCCTCGAATGCACTTCGTAAATTGTCCCAGACTTCTTTCGCTGTAGCAGCTTTTTCAACGTGAACATAATTCACCGAATCAATCAGTAATATCAAGTTTGATTTTGCTTTCCTATCTTTATTTGAATAATTCTGATCTGTGGATCTCATTGTCCCATCTACCACGTCCAAACGTAAATACGCTTCTACTGCGAACTTCCAGGTTGCATAGTTTTCGCGATCTATAAGTCTTTCAATCTGTGGAATTTGTGCCGCACTCGTTCTTAGCGGTAACTTGCTTTTTATTGCCGTAAAGAACACCGAAAAATAATGCAGAAAAAAAATTGCGATCGTCTTGTAAGGATAACTCGCACTTCACGTAAATTGGAACTTTTCCAATACTTTCTCCCTACTATTTTATTGATATACTTATTCCAAATGCAGCCTGGGCCCATAACCTATTGGAATTTACGCAGCTGAATAAGTATTAAGGAGAAAAGAAGGACATTTTACTAATAACTATATTTGCACATTCAAGAACAAAAAAATTTACAGCGAACACAGCAGATTAATTAGCGCACACAAAGAGTGTTAGACAATGCCAAAGAGGTCTATTTTACACAGTGCACTTTGCGCCGACACACACGAAATACACTCCTGGAAATTGAAATAAGAACACCATGAATTCATTGTCCCAGGAAGGGGAAACTTTATTGACACATTCCTGGGGTCAGATACATCACATGATCACACTGACAGAACCACAGGCACATAGACACAGGCAACACAGCATGCACAATGTCGGCACTAGTACAGTGTATATCCACCTTTCGCAGCAATGCAGGCTGCTATTCTCCCATGGAGACGATCGTAGAGATGCTGGATGTAGTCCTGTGGAACGGCTTGCCATGCCATTTCCACCTGGCACCTCAGTTGGACCAGCGTTCGTGCTGGACGTGCAGACCGCGTGAGACGACGCTTCATCCAGTCCCAAATACGCTCAATGGGGGACAGATCCGGAGATCTTGCTGGCCAGGGTAGTTGACTTACACCTTCTAGAGCACGTTGGGTGGCACGGGATACATGCGGACGTGCATTGTCCTGTTCGAACAGCAAGTTCCCTTGCCGGTCTAGGAATGGTAGAACGATGGGTTCGATGACGGTTTGGATGTACCGTGCACTATTCAGTGTCCCCTCGACGATCACCAGTGGTGTACGGCCAGTGTAGGAGATCGCTCCCCACACCATGATGCCGGGTGTTGGCCTTGTGTGCCTCGGTCATATGCAGTCCTGATTGTGGCGCTCACCTGCACGGCGCCAAACACGCATACGACCATCATTGGCACCAAGGCAGAAGCGAATCTCATCGCTGAAGACAACACATCTCCATTCGTCCCTCCATTCACGCCTGTCGCGACACCACTGGAGGCGGGCTGCACGATGTTGGGGCGTGAGCAGAAGATGGCCTAACGGTGTGCGGGACCGTAGCCCAGCTTCATGGAGACGGTTGCGAATGGTCCTCGCCGATACCCCAGGAGCAACAGTGTCCCTAATTTGCTGGGAAGTGGCGGTGCGGTCCCCTACGGCACTGCGTAGGATCCTACGGTCTTGGCGTGCATCCGTGCGTCGCTGCGGTCCGGTCCCAGGTCGACGGGCACGTGCACCTTCCGCCGACCACTGGCGACAACATCGATGTACTGTGGAGACCTCACGCCCCACGTGTTGAGCAATTCGGCGGTACGTCCACCCGGCCTCCCGCATGCCCACTATACGCCCTCACTCAAAGTCCGTCAACTGCACATACGGTTCACGTCCACGCTGTCGCGGCATGCTACCAGTGTTAAAGACTGCGATGGAGCTCCGTATGCCACGGCAAACTGGCTGACACTGACGGCGGCGGTGCACAAATGCTGCGCAGCTAGCGCCATTCGACGGCCAACACCGTGGTTCCTGGTGTGTCCGCTGTGCCGTGCGTGTGATCATTGCTTGTACAGCCCTCTCGCAGTGTCCGGAGCAAGTATGGTGGGTCTGACACACCGGTGTCAATGTGTTCTTTTTTCCATTTCCAGGAGTGTATATTGTTCACACAATTCCAACAGGCCGCATGGGGTGCACAGCACAGCTGATAGGGGCGCCCAGAGGTGCCCCTAGAACAGAATTTGTTCACAGGGTTTCTCAAAAATTACTGTGAAGACAAATAGTTTCCACGGTCACGAAACTTAGGTCTTGGCCCGGGGTAGGACAACTAATGTATGAAAGAGGGAGCGAAAGGGGAGGCATAAAATGTTAAGTCACTTGTGTGTGGTAAACGGAGAGAGGGGGAATGGGGCAAATTATATGTAGCTTGTGCAGCTAAATGTTCTTGAACGTCAGTTGCTGCGAAGTTTTCTAAGTGACCATGTCGAGCACTAGTGAAAGCCAGCCTTTCCTGAGGACTATCAAATCAAAGGCATATCATGATAAATTGTTAATTATGTAGCAAATTATGCTGCAGCAGAGAAAGCTGCAGTAATAAAAAGTAAATTCACAGAGATCAAATTACCCCTGGAAGAAAAGGTAAAAAATGTTTTTAGGGTATCAGTTCTCGAAGTTAAAGCATAGTATCCTAAGAATACATATGCCAGTTTTATGAAACTTTGCGACTGTAGTCCTTTTGAAATATTAAACTACTTGCTAAAGCTGCAAAAAAATTATATATTCTTGGCACCACCTCTACCTGATATTCTGTCAATTGCCCCAAAAATCAAAGACGATCCATAAACTACAACTGCTATTGCAAGTAGAACAATACTGTATGTTCGTAATTAGAATAAAATGAGCCACTTTTGGCTGAAGAAACACTCTCTGCATGCTTTCCATCAATGGAGGCAGCATAGTGCAGGAATTCGACCTCTTTGTAAACTCATTCTCTATCTTGGATCAGTCATGTGAGTGCATCGTCACCCAAGTTTGACGTATTTTGGACATTGGGACTAAAACACACACACACACACACACACACACACACACACACACACACACACACACACAGTATATCATGTGACAACTTGGTTATGAGATGGCGAAGCCAACGAATATCGAAGCTAAAATATCTGCTTGTGGGGACAGACTGATCTGTAGCTAAACATGAGGTCTGGGTTGGGTTGGGATTGGCATTTTGATGCAAAAGAATTAAATTGGGAATCTTTGTCATCACAAATATTTCATTTCTTTCTGAACACGTATGAATTATGAGGCTGTGGTTATGTTGTATATTAATAATTTTTCATTGTCACAAATATTTCACTGTTATTTCTCGTGTGCTGTGTGGCAGAGGGTGCATCCCATTGTACCAGTTATTAGGGTTTCTTCCTGTTCCATTCACTATGATGCTCAGGAAGAATGATGGTTTGAATGCCTCTGTTCATGCTGTACTCATTCTAATTTTATCCTGGTGATCCCTATGTGAGCGATACATAGGAATTGTAGTATATTCCTAGAGTTGTCATTTGAAGCTGGTTCTTGAAACTTCATTAATAGACTTTCTTGGGATAGTTTACATCTATCTTCAAAAGTCATCCACTTCAGTTCCTTCAGTATCTCTGTGGCACTATCCTCCTGGGGGGGGAAAAAAAAAAAAAAATGTGACCATTTGTGCTGCCCTTCTTTGTATGCATCAATCTTCGTTGTAGACTGATTGCACTTTTCCAGTATTCTACCAATGAACCGAAGTCTACCACCTGCTTTACCCATGACTGAGACTATGTGGTCATTCCATTTCATATCCCTACAAGAGTTGCACCCTCATCTTTGTACGAGTCAGCTGGCCAATTCCAACAGTGACTCATTGATATTATAGTGATAAGACACTATGGCTGTATGTTTTTTGAAGTGCACAATTCTACTTTTCTGAACATTTAATGCAAGTTGGCAATCTTTGCACCATTTTCAAATTTTGTCAAGATCTGACTGAATATTTATGCAGCTCTTGGGAGCTCTTTCAAAACACCGATTTTAGCAGCAGCCAATCATCTGACAGCAGTCAGGGTGATTTCCAGGTGCTTATGGACATTAGCCAACTCATCCCATGTTCATGAATAAAATTCACAATGGGGCTGCACTTTGATGGGTGCAATGTATTACAAGGCAGTGAACAAATAACTTAGAATTAAGTCTACTGATTATCTTTTAATCTATTAAGTTAAAAAGTTGATAATTCCTTATAAGAACTGAAACAAATACACAAAACGAAATTGCTATTAAGGCAACACAAAAACCAGTGGTAAAAATTACTAGTTTCCTAAAATATTTTGAGGTTAATTATAACTGTTAGCAAACTTGAAAACAGAGTTAGCTTATGATAAATGCAGATAATATATAGGATTACCCCTCTTTAAGGGAAAACTAGTGATGTAACTAAACCAAAGATGCAGATTTACTATGAATTTCTTATAGATTATGCAAAGGACAATGGTAGCTTCCAAACATTATGTGTTATATATCTGGGATATAACAACAAAGCTTAAATTTATAATCTTGATTGTTACAAATATTTGAGTGCTTTTTCCGAATGTATCATAAAATATGAGGTTTACGTTAGGGTCAGAGCTAATAGCACAACTTTAATAGCTCCATATAATAGAGCAGCAATTAAGTGTACAGTCCTGATTTCACAAACATAAGGCTCTTTCTTCTGAATTTATCATGATTTCTGAGTTTGTGATATATTGATGTGGGACTGTGATAATATTCCTATATCTCTTACCGCCAAACAAGTCATCTGTTTGCTGCTCTCCTGACATCCCTTTTCATTCCCATCATTTCTTACAGCGAGCAATGACAACATACCTGCACAAAACATGTAAGTACACCACTGGCCCTAGTCTAGACTGTTTCCATAGCATAATAGTTCATAGTACGTAATCATAGAGAAAGAAATCAGCCTTCACCTTACACTATGAGGTACATTGACATTTACCGTACCTGACTTGGGAAACTATGAAGAATCTAAATCAGTTCAGCCAATTGAGACTGTACAGTTGCCAAGATGCTGGACCCTGGAGGCAGGTGATTCATCATCCAGCAGTTCTGATTGAGGTTCTTGAATGTTTCACTTTGTATGCTCAGGTGAATTTCAGGGTAATCCCTTGGCTGAAGCCAAGACCAGTTTGCTTCTCCATCATTGATTGGGGCAAACTTGTACACTACCTCCAGTGAACTTCATGTCAACAGGATGTCAATCTCCCCAGTTTCTTTCCTACCTCCCTACCTTGCCATTCAGTATTTAGATTCGTGTGCGGTGGTGTGGTGTGGTGTAAGAGTGTGGCATATAAGAAACACAGAGTACATGCATTAAAATTAAAATTCTATGTCATTCATCCAACATGTTTACAACTTCTTTCTTAAATAATCATCAGAGTGAAGAAGCAGCCCAGAATGTGAAACTAGCTGTTATGAGGCTTATTGTAAATGTGATTATTAACCCATTAATCATTTGGTGTTTAAATACAAGCTTATTCAGAGAGAATCAGCTCTATTCACAAATTGCTATCTTGATATTAATTCTTGTAAGGAATACAGTAATATTAACAGCCCTATTTGCATAAGTTACAAAAGCTTTTTTGATATGTTTTATCTTGTGCTCTTTAGCATCAATAAATTGTTTGAGTGACAGTATAATAATTCTACCAAAGCAATTGTTTTTATATTACTTACTCTTCCGAGACTGATATTAATTTGAGGCTGTTGTTGTTACTGTCTTCATTCCAAAGACAGGTTTAATGCAGCTCTTCTTGCTAGTAGCCAGTCCGGTGTAAGTTTTTACAACTCTGCACAAAATTATTCCTGTTCTTTTTCTCTGGAGCCTATTGTTCATCATTTGTGTTCCATTTCCATATAAAACTAAACTAAAGCAAACAATTCCAAAAAAAAGGCTTTCTAACTATTTAGATTTGTAGTGACATTGTGTTGTTCACAACAGCTTTTCTTGCTATTTCCAATGCCCTTTTTCGCATTGGCCATTGTCAGTTATTTTGTTGTTCAGTGTCACATTTCAAGACACTGTCCATTCCATTCATTGGTTTTCAAGTTCTTTACCATCTCTGGCAGAAGTAAAGTGTCAGCAGCAAAACTTAAGTTTTACACCCTGAACTTTAATTCCTTTTTTAATTTTCTCCTTGTTTTCCTGTACTGCTTGCTGTATATACAGTTAGAATAACACGGTGAATGGGCTGCAACCCTTTCTCATCGCCTTCTCCAGTAGTACCTCCTGTTCATGCCATTCAACTCTAATTCTTCTAACGTGATTTATTTTAAGTTGTTAAGTGCTCAATCAAATTTTTCTTGCACTATCTCGTCCACTTACCTTCAATTTTCTCCATTTACGTAACCTTTATTAAATATTCTTCCCACATTTCAGCCTCCCCCTAACACTGGCTTACCATCTGTGCTCTTGATATTCATATAGCTACTTTTCTTTTTCCCCAATGGATTCTTTAATGTTAATATATGTGGTATTTATCTTATCCATAGTCAAGCATGCTTTATATTTCTCCTCTCCTCTAGCCCTTCCAATTATTTCTGCATTGTCACATAGTATTTTGCTCCAGTTTCATCTGTGTTACCTTTTGTCTGTCCCATTTGCTACAATTTTACATTTCCCCCTTTTTCAGTTAAATTTGTTATCCTGTAAGTTATTGGAGGATTTCTACTGGGCCATGTCTTTTTGTCCAATCCTTTCTCTGTTGCCTTCACTATTTCATTTCTCAACTTTTTCTATTCATTTTGTATTGTTTATCTTTCACATTTTTTAGTAAGTTGTTGCCTAATGCTAATGCGTGTGATAGGATTCCTGACAAAGTCATTAAGCAAAGTGCAAGAAACATAGCCTCGCATCTCACTGAAATTATAAATGAATCTTTTAAGACAGGGGTGTTTCCATCAAAACTTAAAATGTCTACTATAAAGCCACTTTACAAGAATGGTGATAAATATGATGTTAGTAACTTTAGGCCTTTATCAATGTTGTCATGTTTCTCAAAAATAATAGAAAGGATAATGTATCAGAGACTATACAAATTTCTTATTAAGAATAGAATATTGGTTAATGTGCAAAATGGTTTCCGTAAAAATAAATCAACTGAAACAGCTAACTTCAATTTTTTGCAACTTGTTCTAAATTCCATAAACAGAAAGGAATTAAATTGTGGATTGTTTTTAGACTTATCAAAGGCCTTTGATGTCATCAACCATAAGTTACTGCTTAGGAAGTTATATGCCTATGGGATACGTGGAGTTGCCCACAAATGGTTTGAATCATATCTGTCAGACAGGTATCAGAAGGTGGAGATAAGCCAGGCAGGTAGGACATATTCATCAAGATTCGAGAGAGTTTTGTATGGAGTACCCCAGGGATCTGTATTAGGGCCATTACTGTTTTTAATATTTATCAATGACCTACCAAGTCAACTATCTGAAGCAGAGGCAGTACTGTTTGCTGATGATACAAGTTTGTTTGTTAAAGCAAATAGTGAAGCTGACTTACAGGAAAAAGTCACATTAGCAACAGACGAAGCAGACAGATGGTTTAATGAAAACAGACTCATTGTGAATGCCAAAAACCAGCGTGGATCAACTTCAGACATATTACAAATAAAATAAAAACTAACCTTACAGTAGAACTGGGTAAGTGTAAGATTGAACAAGTATCATACACTAAATTCTTGGGAGTATGGTTTGATGAACACTTAAGATGGGAAAAGCATGTAATATCATTGAACAAAAAATTAAGTCAAACATGTTATATAGTTAGAATGCTTAAAAGCTCATGCAATATTAAAACAGTGTTATGTGTTTATTTCTCATTCATGCACAGTTTATTAAGATACGGCATACAGTTTTGGGGGAACATCAGTCTAACAAAACACTCATTTAGACTACAAAAGAAGGCAGTCAGAATAATAAAAGGTATAGAATAGAGACTCTTATAGGCAAGCTTTCAAAGAATTAAAAATCATGACACTACCATCTTTATACATATATGAAAGCATATGTTTCTTAAAAGAACATGAGGAATTTTCTACATTAAACAGAGAATTTCACAACTACGAAACAAGGAATAGGAATGATTTCCACAGAGAAATTCATAAAACAGCTATGTATCACAAAAGTGTACTATACCAACCCAAAATCCTCTACAGTGCTCTCCCCAAAGAACTAAAAATAATACCAAAACAGTACATATTTAAAAGAGAATTAAAAAACATGTTTTTGAGCAATAGTTTTTACAGTATTGAAGAGTTTGTGAATCGTTGACAATAAAAGCGCAGTTAATATTTCCCTGACATAATAAATGTGTAATTGCTCACATTTAAATACTTGCTGTTTCTATGAAAGTGTGAAACTGTTAATGTAAGAATGTAAATAATCTTTGATGTGAGAATCACTAACTTTTTTTTTTTTTTTTTTTTTGTACGTTGTTATCCTACTTGTATATTTTTATGTTAATGTTCTAAAAGTTCTATTAAAATTGTAATGTCTAAGTGACAAGTAAATTCAATTACAAATTTTCATGTATATGTATTTTAAATTGTAATGTTTATTGACAAGTCCTATATCATTTCGATGATGTACTACAAGGACGCTAATGAATTGAATTGAATTGAATTGAATTGACTGATGTAAAAAATTTTAGAGCAGCATTAAAAGAATATCTCTTGACACATTGCTTTTATAGTGTGGAAGAGTTCCTCCAAAATCCTCGAGAGTCTAAGTGATGATTATGCAAATACTGTAACCATTAATATTGGCCTATAAATACATTCAGATGTAATTATCAAGTTTCTAATGGGGCTCAAGTATAAGTTGTATACCAACTTGCCCAGTATATGAAGTAAAATTCTGTGAATGTAATTCTCTAGTGTACATGTCAATTCATAGTGTAGAAGAGTTCCTCAAAAATCCTTAGAGCTTAAGTGAGGATCATGCAAATACTGTAATCATTAATATTGGCTTATACATGTATTCAGTTGTAAACTTCAAGTTTCTAATGTGGTTTAATTATAACTTACACATTGACTTGCCCAGTATATGAAGTGCTGTAAAATTTTGTGAACATAATTTTCTAGTTTCTTAAGTGTTTTAATTGTGAAGATATACTTTGACCTGTCCAATATCTGATGTGCTGTACTGTACATGTAAGATTTACTGGACCAATAAATACAATACAATACTGTAAAATTCTTAACATGTGTAATTGTTTCAGCTTATCCAGGTCCCTTGCCTTAATTTCATTTCTCTTTGAAATTTTGTATTGTATTCTACAGTTCGTAACTTATAAAGTATGATCAGAAAACACATCTGCTTGTGGATATGTTTTACAATTCAAAATCTATTTTTAATCTATCCTACAATTATATAACAATACCAGAGAAGGAAAGTTGCTACTCTCCATATAGCAGAGATGCTGAGTCGCGATAGGCACACAAACAGATTCACACCACCTCTCAAATTCCCACAGTCCGGCCACAGAGGAGCATTCCCCGTGTAACTCAGTACAGCCTGGGATTGGAGCAACTGAATTACATTCTCCGCCAGGGTTTAGATTACCTCTCATCGTGCCCTGAAATGAGAAATGTTCTGCCCACTATCTTTCCCACCCCTCCTACACAATATACTCACCCATCCTTACACAACCCCTGCTCCCATTCCCTTACCTCATGGCTCATACTGCTTTAATAGACCTGGATGCAAGACCTGTCCCATACATCCTCCTACGACCACCTGCTCCAGTCTGGTCACTAACATCACCTATCCCATCAAAGGCAGGGCTACCTGTGAAACCAGTCATGTGATTTACAAGCTAAGCTGCAACCACTGTGCTGCATTGTATGTAGGCATGACAACCAACAAACTGTCTGTCCACATGATTGGCCACTGACAAACTGTGACCAAAAAACAAGTGGACCACCCTGTTGCTGAACACACTGCCAAACATGATATCCTTCAACTCAATGACTGCTTCACAGCCTGTGCCATATGGATCCTTCCCACCAACACCAGCTTTTCTCAATTGCCCAGGTGGGAAATTTCCCTGCAATACATCCTACATTCTCGTAACCCTCCTGGCCTCAACCTTCGTTAGTCACTGTCCTCACCCATCCAGCCCCCTCCCTGTTCCCATTCCAGCACTACACAGATGTCATTTCACTGCCACATCGTCTTTTAATTTCTTTTATTTCTCTCCTTTCCGCTACTTCCCCCTCCCCCCTCCGCACCTTCTCTCCTGCCCTCCATCTAAACTGCAACACTTCACTGTCCGCCACTCCCACCATACTATCCTTCCCCTCCCTGCCCCAGCCTCCTCCTTACCCCCACCCAGTCGCCACTCCCTTCATGCACTGGTGCTGCTGCTCGCAGTGTGGTTCCAGTTCTGAATCTTTTTGTTGTGCCTATTGCGACTCAGCATCTCCGCTATATGGTGAGTAGGAACATGCCTTCTCTGATATTGTTACATTCCGTCCTGGATTTTCCATTGTTTGATTACAATTATAAAATCTATCTGAAACGCTGTAATGTTCCAAGCCTGTGTCACATACTGTGCCTTCTTCCATTATTTGTTACCCATGTGTTACCCATGATTAAATCATGCTATGTGAAAAGTTCTGTCGAAGGAAGGAAGACTGAGGTTTAATTTTCTGTCAATGATGAGGTCATTAGAGACAGAGCACGAGCCCAGTTTTGAAAAGGCAGGGAAGAATATTAGCCATGTACTTTTCAGTTGCCTTAGGCAATTTTAGGGAATCCACAGAAAATCCCAGCCTGTATGGCCGAATGAGGGCCCCTCCCATTTGCGAGTGCAGTGTCTTGCCAATGTGCACACTCATTTGGTAAAATTGTACCAGGCGGTATCTCCTTTCAGTCCTTTGTGCCCCTCCATGTTCTCTCTACCTTTCCCTACTGCTGAATTCCAGTTCCCCACCACAATTAAATTTTACTGACTAATTTCTTTTATCTCATCATACATTTACATCTTCATCATCAGCAGAGCTGGCAGGCATATGTGCTTGTCTATGGTGGGATGTGTCTTAGCTAAGACAATAGGTTAATTACACTGTTTATAGTAGTTTACCCAATCCTATTATTTTCTACATTATTAGATCTACCCCTGAAATACCCTACTGGATGTTGTGTTGATAAGGTTTGCTTACCTACTCAGAAATCTTGTTCTTCCTGCCACTGAGCTTCATCAATTCCCGTTACAATATATCTAACTTCAAGGTATTACTGGTGGCAATAGAATAAATATGTTAAAACTTGCATCCGCAGTGAAATTATTGTAATGTTATTCATGTACTTATGACTTTGAAAAATGAAACTGAAGAACAACTGTGGATAATGGCCTTGAAGTTAGACACTATTTGCATCAATACTTTTAAATTTTATAATAATACACTGTTTAAACAGGCTATTAAAATTATGTAAAGCATGATAGATACAAAAAGAGTGATTCGAAGGTCTGGCCTTAGTTTTATTCTTGACATAGTACAATGATGTGCATTACAACGTTTCAGAAATGATTAATCTATGTACCAAGTGACACAGCACAGTCATTAAAATATTGGACCCGTATTCAGCACCAGAATACAGAATCACACTGTGAATCTTAATGGAAATTGTTTCTCTGTCTTGTATTTAGTTGCATAAATCACAATTCAACTGAAGTTTATAATTATAAAAAATGAATTTTACTGGAAGTGTAAGATGTCCAAGATCTTTGAAAAGACCTTCAGAAGATATGTTATGTACTTTCCGCAACATTCTTATTGCTTACTTATGTTGAGTGCGTATTTTGCTAGTGGTTCACATTAAAAAAAAAAACTGATAGTCAAATATCATCAGAATGCATTCAACATGGAAATGTCCCATAATATTTTATTATTATTAGTAGTAGCAGTATTAGTAGTAGTATTATTAGTATTACTATTAATGTTAATAAAATATTTAATATTATATTTACGATGTGGATTCAGAATTATTGGTCTCACTGTTAAGGCAAATAAAATTGTTGTGAACAATACAGCTTTGTTTCAGTTGACTGATCAAAGCTGCGCAATATATTATGGCAAAACCAAAGATTGTGGTACCACCAATTGGCTTTGGCCTGTGATTTCATCAAGAGGGTGGATATTCTTATTTCAGGCTTGTACAGTATGACAACCATTACATCACTCATTACATTCGTGAACAGACACAAATATAGTGGAACTTATTTAATGTGCCCCTCCCATAACACTATGTAAAAAAGACCTACTTAAGGAGCAATGTTTCGCATAAAAATGATTGATGACAATTTAGTGTGTTATCACCAGCTATTTGCATGCAGCAGGGGAACGTACAACAATATGATATCTTTCATTCTTGGCAGCAGCATATGAACAGTGTCTTAAGTATGTACTGCAGTTTGGGTTTAGCACTCTTTCTGTTGCCATCTTAGTACAGCTTGTGACTACACATTTTTCTAAACTTGTGTTCACACAGAGATTTTTTTGTACACAAATTTAAATAACCTTCATAGAAATGTCCCTGAAGATAAAGCCACAAGAAGATGACTACAAGAGAAAGAAATGAAGCATAAAATCATTGAGAAATGCAAACATGGTGTGACCGTTGCTAATTTAGCATGAACATACAATCAGTCTACATCAACTATTTGCCCTATCCTCAAGAACAAGGACAAGATTAAGGAGATAGATGCTTCAAAGTGAGTGACAAGAGTATCTAAACAATGGTTTCGTATTCTGGACAATGTCAAAAGGTTGCTCCTTATATGGATAAATGAGAAGCAATTTCAGGGCACAACTATCAACAAGAACATCATTGTGAGAAGATGAGAATGATTTTTGCGAACCTCATTAAGAAGATGTCAGGAGAATCAGCGGCCAAAGAAGTGTTTAAGGGAAGCCGAGGGTGGTTCAAGAAGTTTAAGAGAAGAATCATGAGGCACAGTGAAGCAGTCAGCTCTGGCACAAAGGCAGCAGAGAACTTCTTCAGTAACTTCAAGATGCTTGTAGAGTATGAGGATTATCTGCTGCAACAGGTTTTTAATTGTGACAAGACAGGTCCTGTCTGGAAAAGATACAACAGTGTACCTTTGTAACACCAGATAAGAATGCACTAACCAGTCACAAGCCAATGAAAGACAATCTCACACTGCTACTCGGTGCCAATGGAAGCAGCAATTTGAAAATTAAATTGCTGCTTGTTTACCATTCAGAAACTCCATGAGCCTTCAAGAAGTGTAAAGTCGAGAAGAGCAGGGTAAATGTGATGTGGAGGTCCAACAACAAGGCTTGGGTGCCACGTGATTTTTTTTGTGCTTAGATCAATGAAGTGTTTGGCCCTTTGAGAAAAATTTTTGCTTGAGACGAATCTGCCATTCTGTCTTGCCTGTTGTGGATAATGCTCCTGCCTATTCTCCAGGCCTACATGACCACCTCCTTAAAGAATTTCAATTCCTCAAGATCCAATTTATGCCTCCCAATACCACTCCATTACTCCAGCCTATGGACAAGCAGATTTTTTTCTAACTTTTTAGAACTTCAATGCTAAAGCACTCTTCGAGCATTCCTTTGATTTGACTGAAGCTACCAGTCTCACTCTCAGAGAGTTGTTGAAACATCACTTCAACATTGTTGCCTGCATCAAGATGATTGAAAAGGCATGGGAAGAGGTTACCAAGACAACTGCTTGGAAGAAGCTTTGGTCGAATGTGACTCTGAGGCACTTGAGTCAATACCTGTGGAGCCTGTAATCAGTGAGATTGTGTCTTTGGCCAAGAGCATGGATAACAATGATATCGATGAGCTTGTGGAAGATCACAGTCAACAAATGACGACCGAAGGGCTTGTGGAGTTGCAGTGTGTTTCACAGCAGGAAGCTATGGAGAGGACTTCATAAGGGAGGAGGAGGAGGAGGAGGAGGAGGAGGAGGAGGTAACAGCAAAGCAACAATCTTCTGGCACAATAAGAGAAATACTGAAAGCAGCATGGGAATTGGTTGCATCGTACATTGGAAAATCACCACCCCAATAAAGTAGTGATTACACTTGCTACAAATTTATGTATGATATTGCTGTGTTGCATTTTTGCAAAGTGTTAAAGCTTTGGTAGAAAGAAATGACTGGAGATAGCTTCCTAGGAAGAAAGAATAATTACGTATTGTAAATAATAAAGTACATAATACTGTATGCATAATTTTCTTTGAAAAAAATAGCATTAATAAGATAGAACTTTTAGTACTTTCTCTGCATGGAATGTATTATCGTATTTTGCATTATTTTATATGGGATAAGTTATTTTGTTTAATGAGTGTTTCACACTTCAAGTAAGAGTATGGAACAAATTATGCTCACTTATGTGAGGCTTCACTCTTATATGAAAAATAATACATTGCAGAAATAACGTGAAACTGATGAGACAACTGCATAGGGCAGGGACCAACTAAATACACGATGCCCCTAGTAACGAAGATGCATCAAAACAAATATTGATGCGAAAATTGAGCTAACAAAATCCTCATCAGTCGACAAAACCACACTTGGAAAAAATAAATAAATAAATTTCAAAAAATTAAAACTGGTATCAGAAATTTTGCTTGAGTTCTATAGCCGACAAAACTACACACAACTGGACACATCTGGAATGTAGCACTTCGCTGGATCTATGTAAATAAAACCGAAATTACAAACTACTAGCAACAAAACACAAAAATTCATTAAAAAACTGCATTTCGAAATAAAAAACTACACACTTATGCACATTAGCATACATTCTACAGTTCAGAAAAATAAAACCATAAAAACATGATTGCCAGAACATAAATCTCGTGACAGCAAAAATGACATGTCTACAACACAGTATTCCAAATAACCATGCATTACTCCACTAGGTTGCCACAGGTTCTGGAAATAAGGGAATATCAGGGAATTTCAAACATATCAGGGAAATCAGGGAAATTTGGGGGGGAAAAAAAAACGCAGGAAAAATCTTGTTCTTATCTCAGTAGATGAAATAGTTTGTTCATCGAGTTGCCACACATTGTTGGTGGCCGGGTGCAACTGAGTACATGCACTGCTTCCCTACTCCCTCATTGCTACTGCTTCTCTCCTTCTTACCACTCCCCTCAGTTTGTAATCAGTGCTGCCACCTCTTACCACTAGCCTAGCAGCTGCTGGCGAGAGGCAGGCAGGCATGAGGAGTAGTTTGTTTGGACCTGATTGTCAGAGACTACAGACACAGTGGCTAGAGACTGTGGTCATGTGGTCATGAGTTGTGTCTGAGTGATTGTGTGAATGTGTGTGTGTTCTCGTTTCATGACAAAAACTGTGGCTGAAAATCTAGTTGTGGGAGTGTGATTGCCTTTCCAACATTCCTCTCTGCAGCTCAGAACTCCTCTTATGGTGAGCTACTTCCTATCCTCATTATTATTTATTCTCAGAGCATTTGAACAAGTTATCTGTTGCATGGATTGATCACTGTGATCTCATTTCATCAATATGCCATCTGTGACTTGTGAATAGCTGCCCACACAAGTGGATTTCTGTGATGGGCCAAAACTGCAGGTAATGTCTGTGGCTATCTGTAACGGACTGCACCTGTCGATCTGAAGCCATTTGGTTTTCACTAACATGCAGGTTATGCCCGGTGGTTGTAGTCTCACCAATCTACCTGCACGCCAAGTCTGTTTGTGTGTGGCATAATGCAGCAGATTTTCATGGTTCATTTATAGATCCATGACTATGATGTTCCTCAGAAGGCCATGGGCGATGGAGTTCAGGAATTGTGACTCTCTCACTGCAAGTAAGTTGTGCAGTGTGATGTTTTATAGACATTTTATTTGTTCTAGTACATCATGACATTTCAAAAGTAGTTTATATGTTGGTATGGATGATAAGAAGAAGAAAATTGTGTCAGTCACTGGGGGTTGTACACTATGTACTCAATTTATTTCTCAAAAGGAAAATCACAAAATACCTGTAAAATAATAGACAATAACACAGTTGGTAATAACTAATTGTAACGAACATAGAAGAACCAACATTGTATGGGCAGTCATCTACAGTGTTTGTTTACACAATACTTTCCTGCCTTGTACACTTCTTTCAAGAGGCCTACTTTTTTACGAGGTTGTTTCTGAAATCAGTGAAGGTATTTTAAATCTCTTGCAATTCCAAGGAATTGCATATTTTTGTCAGCAAATGTGTTTCGTTTTATTGAAATAAAATAACATCAGTGGTCTTAATGAAACACATACCATTTAGCTCGCTTTCTCTATCTAAAAGCAGTTCATTACAAAAGATGTTAATGTTAGTACTTAAGATTTTTGCTCACATCAGGAAATGCCATCTGCTTGCAAGTTTTTTTTAAATATTTCCTCATTTGCACTATTGTTTCTTGTACCGCAGCTGCAAAGGGAGAGAGTCAACTTACATCTTAACTTCCCATTGATATCTCAAAACTTGTCATGGAAAAATGTTAAAACTTGTCTGTAAATCAGGGAATTTCACTTGGGGAAACTTGTGGCAACCCTGATATACTGGTCCCAGGTTCGAGATCAGAATTTTTGTCAGTTTCATACCATCACCACAAATGTAACCTTCATTTACTTGGCAATTAAACTGAGTAACTGAAGAAATTTAATCATGGTGAACATGTCTCTCATTGCAGCGTGCAGCGACCTACTCGTGAACTTCATCATATCCGCAACAAACGAAAAACAAAACACAAAATTAAATCTCCACTAGTAGTTTCAGACCCAAAAATGAATCTGTTAGCCATAACTGCCAACATTAAAATAACAAACTGCCACAAATTTTCCCCAGTACTATTCTCACAAACAGCACTCAAGAAATCCAATGTATCAGTAAGAGAACTCGCGAACAATTTAGAAACAAACATCATAGGCTACAGAGCACAACTAAATACTCCAGTATACCCTCTCCAAACACAGTCTATTTCAAATACAACAAACCACCATGATATCACACAACATAAAACAGTTATGTCATGGGTCAAAGCAGTTGGATGGTACCAAATACTTTGGTTGATCCAATAACTGGCTAATTTATTCTGTATGTATTTTTGTTTCCTCGAATACAAAGCCATGAACATCATTGTTTCTGTACACATGGTAGGGACTCTCAATTTGTAAATAATTTTGTTGTTATACCAACAGTCATTCGTCATTTTCTTTCTTGTGTCAATAATTGCTTTTAGCATATGTCCATAATGCACAACAGAGCCATTGTATTAGATCCAATTTTATCATGTCGGCATAGAATATTTCTGTTTTGAGGGAAGAGAAAAATGTGCACTTCCTGAGATACAGGTGCTGGACAGTAGTATGGAAATAATGGGAGAAATGCACGCTTGAACATAAATGCAACCGCTAGCTGAACTGAGACGTAGCTAATTGGAAACTCTTCCACCTGTCATGCTTTCTACTCCTACAAATAGCTAAATTTCTGTACTTTTGGTGCTCTAATTTGTCCAAATCAGATGACACCCTTCACTAATTAATTAAGCCACTAATTAAGATTTTGGATAATTTACTATAATTATATTACTTTTTAGATGAATACCATACTCCTAGTTAGGGTATTTCAAACAGCAAATTATAAGATGATTCTGTGTACTTTTTTAATTTACTAACCTTTAACATTTTTCTTAGACTGGGAACTCCTTATGAATTTCATCCCAGATCACTTCTTGTAAACCATTCTTAAACTCATTTGTTATGAAGTTATTAATTATTCCAACTGATTTACACTGAGCAGAGTCTATAATGTAAGGCCTTACCTTATTTATCCTAACTAACTGTACATCAAGATCAGAGAGAGCATTTGTTACTGGGTGTA